>NC_135777.1:21871143-21883743 GCF_028453695.1 Augochlora pura | reverse complement strand
CGACGCTTTTCTTAAATTTTCCAAAGATTCCCACGTCTCGATTACTGTCTCAGAGAAAGGGTTAGTGGTTCTTGTTAGATCCAATTGCGTCTTGCATCTTCGATCATTGATCGAGGCTAGATAACGACGACACTTGGATTCCGAGTAGATAGAGACTTCTGCGGTATAATAAACCGGCTGAAACGGGGCATTATGCGAATAAGAGGACGCGCAACAACGTCGCGCGTTGTGGCGCCGCAGTTACGCAACTAACTTCGAATATGTCGTTAGAACCGAGCGGAATAATGGCCGCGCTGTGTGTCTCTGCCATATTTTCTTGCGAGCTAATTGTTTCGAGAACTGGTGTTATTTAGTGGATGCTGCTTTGGATAACACTCTCGAGTATTGAAAATGTATAAATTATAATTTTATTAACTCCTTGCACTATGACTCCTTTCACGTTGCGTTTTGTATCGATGTCAGGACAATTATATTAACAATATTTATTGCTAATTGTTTGTCTTTTTCGTACTGCTTATATTGTATTTTTTCATTAAATATTTAGATTATATATTTAATAGATATTAATGTGTAAATTAGGAATTACATATTTAATTTGTTAAGCGGCGTGACAGTCGTCGATAAACAACGTTATGCAATTTAAGAAACTATATAAATAAACTTTAAATAATTTAGAAATCGCGCGGGAGAGCAGCGAAATTTTATCGCAAAAACAAGTTTTAACGAATTTTGTTAAAACAAAGCAGAGGGTTATTAACAGTTTAATGGCGCAATTATTGACATAGTTTAATTATTGTAATAAATTGTTTACACAAACTAAAAATTGATTATTGAACAATTATAGTATAATGTGTACTAGCGTATTAGTAATTCAATACAAACTAACGTAATAAACCATGTATGTAGAGTATGTAGAGCGAAAACAAAAAATGCACGCTGCTCCGCGAGCGAGAAATTGAAAAATCGATGGTTACAAACACACACAGTGTCGCGCAACACAGGCTCCTCGAACGATCGACCGTGCGGCACTGCGAAGGCCCGATATCAAAACAAACGCTCCATATGCCACTCGCACGACCATACATCGTTGCCCTCCACAGTCTAACGCGGGCTAAACGGAACGGAAGACAAAAGCGGAATTCCGTCGAGCTTCAACGTTTTTATTCTACGGAAAAATCTGCGATTCTTTAAGGTTTCTGTAATTATTTAACTCTTTGCCCTCAAAGCTGTTATTCCTCTAAATCCAAAATAATATTTAATTAAGCCCAGTATTTCAATTTCATATGAACTGTTAGTACACATATAGACAGTTATGCATTTCATACACATTAAATGCACTAACAGCTGATATAAAATGGAAATATTGTTAATTACCCTAAAATATTGTTCCTTTAGAGTCGAAACAGCTTCGACTGCAAAGTATTAAATAACCACAACAATTTTAAAAATAAGTATAAAATACTCAAACTAAACTCCAAAGTAACTTTTAAAAGTAAACAAACTATTATTATGAATAAAATTATTATAAATAAAATTTTTCTAAATAAACCTCGTATAACAATGTCGTGCCTCAGGGTCACCATTCGAATTGAAAAAGTTAAAGACGAAGCTTCGCGGAACAGATAAAGCAAGAGAGAGCGCAAAGAGAGTCTGCGAAAGCGACGGAGCAGTCCTGCGATCCGAGCGAAAACGGCGCGGCCAAGGAATCGAAGTCCGCGATCAGGTCGGATTGGTCCGCGGGAAAAATTCCTCGGACAAATATATTTCGTTGGCTGAATTATTCATCGCGTCGCGGGCAATTCCGGATCCCGCCTCCCGCCTCCCCCCGCCCCTCTCGAAATGTACGGGGCGAGGCGAGGTGCTTAATTCAAGAGACACGTTTTGGCTCCCCGAGTGGGTCGTTAGTCGGACGCATCACGTGCGCGGATTTAAAGGGCGGAGCCCCACGTAGGTGAGCGCCCGGAACCCGGTTAGATTGCGAGAGAGAAAGAGAGCCAGAGACAGAGAAAGAAAGAGAGACAGAGAGAGAGAATTAAAGAGGAAGAGAGAGGACTAGAGAGAAAAAGAGAGGACTAGAAATGAAGAGAGAGAGAGAGAGAAAACTAGAAATGAAAAGAGAGAGAGAGAGAACTAGGCAGAGAGGTCTAGAGAGAAAACTACAGAGAGAGAGAGAGAGAGAGAGAGAGAGAGACAGACAACTATACAGAGAGGTCTAGACATAAAACTAAAGGGAGAGAAAACTAGAGGGATGGAAAGAGAGGCAAAGGGAGAGGGAGAGTCCACCCGATCGCCGCGAAATGATTACGCGGCAACCCTGATTATTCCAGCGAATGGAGGCGTCTTTCTTCCTTCCGTTCGCGGGCACGCCGCGGAATCTTGGCGAAAGAGCGTTTTGTCTGGCCACCGACGGAATCGCAGGGATCCAATTTCATCCGGCGGATTCTCCGGCCACGCGGAGACCCCGCACGCCCGCCCCTCACCCCACCCTACCCCCGGGCCAGCAGACCCGGTCCTTCCACGACCATATTTACAGGCAGCTCGATGCACTCCAATGGCGTTTTAATCTGGCAAATGCGTTTCGCGCTCGCCCTTTTGCCCGTGAACGCGGACGCGATACCTCACCTACCCCCTTCCACCCCTTCCTAGCTCCACCTACCCTCTCCTACCCTTTTCTATTCTTTCTTTCCCTCTTCTGCTCTTTCTTTCCCTCTTCTGCTTTTTCTTTCTCTCTTCTGCTCTTTCTTTCTCTCTCCTACGCTCTCTATTTCTCTCTCTCTCTCTTTTACTCTCCCCTACGCTCTCTTTCTCTCTCTTTTACTCTCCCCTACGCTCTCTTTCTCTCTCTCTCTCTCTCCTGCCCCCTTCTACTCTCTCCTGCCCTCTCCTAATCTCTCTCTTTTTCTCTCCAACACACTCTCTCTTTCTCTCCTACCCTCTCTCTCTTTTTCTCTCTTACTCTCTCTCTCTCTCCTACCATCTCCTAGTCTCTCTCTTTCTCTCTTACCCTCTCCAACTCTCTCCTACCCTCTCTCTTTCTCTCCTACTCTCTCTCTATTTCTCTCTCTCTCTCTCTTACTCTCTTTTTCTCTCTCTCTCTCTCTCTCGTTCTCCGCCCGCCGAGGTCTGATCCATCGCGCGGCCCACGAGAGCGCGCGATCTTTTTCGGAGGGATGAAACGCGAGAGCGCCACAGCCTCGAATTTTTTAAGCTTGAAAAGATTTTACGAGGGCAATGGAGGCTGCTCATTTTCGCTCGCAAGATAGACCCTGTCTTATTGGAGCTCTTTCGCGAAGCCAGACGCGGGTCGGGGTCGGCGCGCGGCAGTGATCATTACGGGGGTTGGGTTTCTCTTTTAGTGGAAATTCATTAGACGTTACGATATAATCTGGTCTGTGCCGGTAATGCCGGATTAAAAGGAGAGTTAGATTATTGCCCGGGCACCACGCGCCACTGGCTTTCTTGTCGCACAGTCCGGACCTGTTTACCTCGGTGAATGGTAAACCTTTGAACTCGAATGGTTTTGAGACGCAGTTGGTGATTGCCGGATTATGTTTGGAGAACGTTTCTGGTCGTTGTATAATTGAAATGTATAGAACGGAGAATGTAAATGGTAACTTTATTATTTAATTATTATTATTATGTAAATTAAATTAAATATTTTAAATTAAATAGAGCACTGCCATTTTTGAGGATACTAAATGTTAACTAGTTCTTAATTCAAAGTTAAATTCAAATTAAGCAGAAATTATATGATATGGTATTTGAAAAGCATAGACTTGCATAAAAATACCAAAATAAATAATCCATTTATTGCACTTGTAATTTTAACATACTGTCATCTATATATTAAATTTTAAAATATAAATAAAAATTTTCAAAAAGTGAAATTTACGCTTTTCGATTCTTTTACAGAGGATCCTAATAAAAATTCCCATTTTGACAGAAAACAAGAATTTCCAAAAATCAGAAGAAAATATAGAGAAAATAAACGAACCTAATCAATAAATGACACTAACGCTACATACTATCAAATTCGAAAAATGAGCATTCCCATCGCACGCATTGCTCGCGGCTCCATCACGGAGCGTTTCCATTGGCGAATCTCTCTCTCTCTCTCTCTCTCTCCCTCCCTCTGTCACCGGATCAGCGAACAATAAAATCAACAGCATCCCCCCGCCCCCTTCGTATTAGTCGCGGCGTGGTATATTTTTTTTTCCATCGCTATCGATTGACGTGATTCGCGAGCTCACGGCGCGAGGAGGAACATTTTCCGGCGGGAGCGCGCGCGCGCGCGATAAATCTTTGTTTCGGCCGTGCGGCCCCGCGGTGTGACAACTTTTTCCCATCCGATCCCAAAGATACCGGGCTCGACGTGAAAGAGTATTTCCGAACGATTTCCCGCTGTCACCGCTATTTCTCACCGTGTGATCGGGCTTTTCCGGTTGTTTCGCCCGCGAGAGACAAAGATCCCCTTCCCGCCCCACCCCTCCCTTCGCCCCCGCCGATCGGTTTATCGCGCAACGGAGCCTAGGCGCAGGCCGACAAATATTTTTATTCGACGAGGAGCGACGACGGATATAATAATAAAGGGAAGCTTTTCCCGGGGACCGGCTCTTCGACCGATCCCCTCTGACGTTTCGATGATTCCGCGAATCGTCGCCTACGCCATTGGGTGGATAGATGCAGAGATCACGCGACGCATGATCGATCCACCGACGAATTTGACCGGAATTGTGGACGGTGTTAATTACACGGTAATTATATATACTACACTGTAGTATATTATACTATACTATAGTTTACTGTTTTGTGTTATATTATATTATAATATAGTACCGTATTAAACTATACTATACTGTACTATTTTATATTGGACTATATTATATTATTTTATACTGTCAAGTTTTATACTGTACTGTACTGTACTATACTGTACTATTTTATATCGTATTATATTATACTGTACTATACTATAGTATACTGTTCTACATTATACTGTCAAGTTTTATACTGTATTATACTATACTATACTGTACTATATAGTATAGGCTATACTATACTATACTATACTATATAGTATAGTATAGTACACTATTTCATATCGCAATATATTATGCTATTACATACATTCATATATTTTTTAAACAAAGTATTAAATTACAAGACAATTATGCAATTAAAATAACAATTAAAATTTGCTTCCGACCAAAGATCATGCTCTGCTCAACCATAAATAGGATTCCACCATATCATATCTGGAAGTGCAGAACAAATTTTGTTGACCGATGTCCACGGTTTCCGTCGAATTCGCCGCGCCCTGCAACGGCGTAGCCGCGCCGCGATAATTGTCCGCTCCGTGCTCGCGAACACCGGCCAAAAAGGACATTTTCATAGTAAAAGCCCCGGCGGTAATTGGTCCCGGGTACCGGTTGATCAGCGAGCAAAAGCGACCGGGCGGAAAGAAATTCATTTTTGAAATTGGATAACCCGCGCGCGGCCGAAGAGCCGCCGAGCCCCGGAATTTCACGAACGTCACGTCCCTCGCATGAATTAAGAGAAACGGTTCGGTTAACGGGCCGACGATTGGACATCGGGAACAACGCGGTGAGGGGCGTTCGTCTCGCGACGACGATTCCCGTTTCCGTGAACACGCGCGAGCTTTTTTTGCCGCGCGCGCGGAAACGGAAAAGTAGCCGTCGAAAGTCGTGCCCGATTAAGGATCGGAAGGGACGGCGAACGATGGGAATTTTTATTGCAAAAGTCGGCAAGACTTTTTTGTGCACGAGTATTTTGTTTAATAGTAGATACATTGTACTATGCTCAACAATTTTCTGGTTGTAGAATATTCGAAAATGATCGAGTCACAGAATTTTTTCTATAATTTATTTTTCTATACTCCTTCAGCAGTTTAAATCGTACATTAATACATTGCTTGATTAGAATAATTATTACTCGGATATTTTTAAACATTTCGCAGCAAGAAAAATTGCTGTAAGTAGTACAATCTACGCTCTTTAAAATGACGTACTCACATCAAAAAAAGAACGCGTTATTTTTCTAAAAAAAAAATGTTATATACTCATCAATATCTGCCAGGAAACGCAAAAATCGAAAGTCTAATTGCAATAATAATTTAACGCAATACGCGGAAACCGTGGCGAGGATTCGATTGTTTATTGCTTTCATCGAACCGATGAAAAATGTTTAGACGCGAGAACGAGGCGTGAACGGTTCGGCGGAACGAAATTTCGGCCGGACGTTTGCCGGGGTTCGCGTAGGTGTCGAGAACCGCTCCGGTGTAAGCTGCGGATGTACCGCGATTTCCGCGCGCGCATTACCGCGACTTAAAAAGCAATTAACCGGCTGACGAGTCGGCGCCCCGGCGAAACAGAGCGGCATTTTTTCCCCTAGTTAACTATCGGTTTTTGTTCCACCCTCTCCCCACCCCCCCTCTCTCTTTCTCCATGACTCCGGCTCTCTCGCTATGGCTCTCTATTTTCGCGCTGTTGCCGCGGGAGTATTTCAACGTAGCAAAGCCCGGTTACCATTTTGGATAGAGAAAAAAAAAAAAAAAAAACAAAAAACAGTTCTTTGTTGATAGCTGCTCGTGCGTCGACTATTCCCGGGGGCTGTCGGATCGATCTCGCGAAAAAACGAACGCCCCGTTGGTTACAGATTCCGCTGGAAGCCGAGGGGCCGATTCGCATCCTCGAGTGCTGGTCGAAATTTATTTATTTATATTCCCGGGTAGACGACCGTTTTGGGGTGTGGCGAGAAGGGGTTGTATAATTTATGGCGTAGAATCGGGTAACATGGCTTGCGAAATACTGTAGCAAATCTAGTTAATAATTGGCTAAATTTTGTTCTATGTGGAGTATCTTTAGATAATTATTGTTTACTTAGAAGCAATAGTAATGATTTAATGGGAAATTAGATTGTTGCATTTGGAGCGTTATAATATAAATTTGAAGCTTTCGGAAGGAAAATTGTAGAATCGGGTAACACGGTTTGCGAAATGTTCTATTAAATCTTGTAAGAAATTGGCTAAATGCAGTTCCATTTAGTATACCTTAATAATAAATATTTGCTTAGGAGCATAGTAACGAGTTAATGCGAAACGAGATTTCTGCAGCTAAAGTGTTATGTTATATATGCAAAATTCTCGACGAGAGAATTTGTAGAATCGAGTAACACGGTTTGCGAAATATTGTGTTAAATCTAATAACAAATTGGCTAAATGCAGTTCCATCTCCTATTTCTTAATAATAAATATTTGCTC
Organism: Augochlora pura; assembly: GCF_028453695.1. NCBI lineage: Eukaryota > Metazoa > Arthropoda > Insecta > Hymenoptera > Halictidae > Augochlora > Augochlora pura. The sequence continues at coordinate 21,876,464 of NC_135777.1, read as the reverse complement.
AGATGTTATACTAACGACTTAATGTAAAATGGCGAGATTATTGCATTTAGAGTGCTATCATATAAATGTAAAACTCTTGACAATTTAAAATAAAAATTTTCAGCAACGCACAATAAACATTTAACAAACAATCACCCAAAACCTTATTTTCCAAAATAATTAATATCAATTCAAATATTTCTCCAAATAATTAATATCAATTCAAATATTTCTTCAAATAATTAATATCAATTCAAATATTTCTCCAAATAATTAATATTGATCCAGCTAGTTCTCCAAACAATTAATATTCATCCAAATATTTTCCAAAATAATTAATATCAATCCAAATATTTCTCCAAACCTTTAATATTAATCCAAATATTTCTCCAAAAATAATTAACAATTAATCCAAATATTTCTCTAAAAAATAATTAACATTAATCCAAAAAAATTCTCCAAACCTTTAATATTAATCCAAATATTTCTCCGAACCTTTAATATTAAACCAACCATTTTTCCAAACCTCTTTGTCAATCTCCCGCAATTCGCGGAGAAATATCCTGCCCTCGACTCGGAAATTAGCAGGAACGAAAAATTAGTATCGCGTTACGCCCGGCCCGTGGTTTAATCGCGCGGTGGAAACGCTAGACCGCGGGAGCGCAGAAATTTGAAAAAATATTGCGATCCAGAGGAAAACACCGACGAGAAACTGACTGATACCCGAGCTGCGGGGGGTTTCAGCCGGTCGAAACCGCTGCGTTTCGTTGCGCCCGTCCGAAACAGAACGGAAATCGTCGCTTTTTTCCGCGACGAGAGTCACGCGCCCCTCCTCCACCCTCCACCCACCCCTTCCGAAGGGCGGAGGGTAAACAGAACGCACGGTGATTAGTTCTTATCAGCGCCGGCGTTTTTTTCGGCGGCCGGATAAAATTCCGGGTTCGTTTGACGAAACGCGAAGCTTATCTCTCGCGCGGGTGGACGCCGCGGAATTCGTTTGTTTATAGGATTGTTGGCGGAATTCCGTCGCGGAAAGCACGTCATCGGCCGTTTCATTCGCGGCGCGGCGAATTTCGCCTCGGCCGAGGAGTTTCGTTTTCGCGACGTACAATCGGTCCCATAAGTATCCGTACCCTCGTTGCTTCCAAGAGAAATCTGATGAAATCAAGGGACGCGTGTAAAATTTTGCGATAAACTTTTTATTATCTTACTCAATATTTTTGGTTGCGACGAAAAAGGAAAAGTTTGGAGAAAGCCTGATACAGAATTAAAAAATGTACAACCAACATCAAATTTAATAATAAACGGTGCTTCAGTTTATTATTAAATTTGATCAATTATATATTGTATAATATTCATGTTATTATATTCTAAAGATACTTAAAATTCTTGTTCACTTCGAGTAATTTTGGTTTAACATAATAGAATTCGATATTTTGAATATTTTATTATTATTTCCTCAGAAATGCGTGTCTAACGAAAAAAACTACGGCTGTGCCAAAGACTGCCGTAGCCAAAGGGTTAAATATTAAATAGACTATAAATTATTAAAATATTTCAATTTCAGCATTGTCATTTTCATCTCTTACTATTCACTGTTACAATACTATCATCTTCCCCGTTCTCTCTGTAGCATAATACAGCAATACATCGTAATATACTACACTGTACTATACTATACAGTATTCTACACTACAGTACACAGACAAACGCATAAAATCGCCGAGCACCTTATCGCGAACACCGCGTAGACGATCGACGCGGGTTTCCGCGAGGAGGCTCGTAAAAATTGCGGAGTCGTCTCGTGCGATAAAACGTCGTCTGTCTATCGGAGCGCGACGGTGTCGAAGCGGCGGCGGCGGCGGCGGCGGGTCCGTCGACGGACCAGGGGGCTGCGGCCGGCAAAAATATGGCGGTGAAATTCCGCGCTGCCGCAGACTCGCCGCCCCGGAAATTGTGATGTAAACCGTGGCGGATCGGGCGACGCGACAAACGAGGATAATGAAAGCATTGCGCCAACGCCGACCTGTCCACCCGAGCTATATTGAAAAAAACGGTCCACAGAGAGCGAGAGAGCGAGAGCGAGAGAGAGAGAGAGAGAGAGAGAGAGAGAGAGAGAGAGAGGGAGGGAGGTAGGCAAAAAAAGAAAAAAAATATTCGACGATGGTTTTGCCGGTCGCTTGATGCGGCCGTCGTTAACGAGTCGTGGTATTTTTAATAACACCTGCGCCCCGCGGACTCTGCCTCGGAATTGTAATGGAGAGACTTTTATTCGACTTCGCTCCGCTGCCGGTGCGCGCGTTCCTCTACGGTGACTATATCATGTACGATATATAGAGGTCGACTATACCGTCGATATACGTCGACCAATTCTGGCTTTCGTCGAAAAAACACCTTATTGAACAAATTAATTTATCTTCAAAGAATATTCAATATTTTTAATGTAAACTACTTAAATAAAATTGATATTCCATGGCCACATATTTTATATTCCCCTCCGCGGAAATTTTAAATAAAAATCGAAAGATTTGAAGATTTTTTTTCAAATTACAATATCAACGAACCCATCGCAAACAAGAACAATTATAGTCAATTTCACCCGTATCACCCTTTCTCCCAGTAAACCTCAGACGCGTTCCCCTATTAACCCGCGACCTCGTGGACGAAAGGTCCTCTCGTCCGCGCAATAACGCGACGACTACGAAATTTCATAATGTCCGCAATTATCCGGGATGATCCGACTGTCTCCGCGTCGCGCACTGCACGGGACCTCGGCCCCACTTGATCCAGGTAATGAAAATATCTGCCGGCAGATCTATTTGTCCATTGTTATTAAGCTGGCGCGCGCCGTGAGCCGGTGCAGTGAGAGAGAGAGAGAGAGAGAGAGAGAGAGGGAGAGAGTCTCGGCCGAGAGGGTAGCGGCGAAGTCGATAGGAGAACCGCGGCGGCCTCTCCGCTATTCTCGTTCCGGCTTATCGAATTAACTCGCAAAATATCTTCAGAGAAGGATTCCCCACGGTCGTCCAGATTTAAGAACGGGATTTACCCCGGAGCCGAGCGAGACGAGACGAGGACCGGGCAACCGAGGTTTTCCAGCGGGCCAGGGGGAGCGAGAGACCCCCTTCTGCTGATAGAAGGAATCGTCGAGGACAGAATCGCGCTGCGAGATGAATCGCGTTTCTGGCGGAATTCAACTTTCGCGATTTTTTGTTGCTTAGTTAATTCGCACGGGATTTTTCTAGATTAATTTTTGTAGTAAAATGTTTACTCGGACGGAAGAATCGCATGTTCAGAGAAACAGTAGTATATAATATAGTATAATATAAAATTATGTAATATAATATAGTATAATAAAATATAATATAATATAGTATAATATAAGTACGTTATAGCATAGCATAGTATAATATAGTTTGGTATAGCATAGCATAGTATGCATAGCATAGTATAATATAGTTTGGTATAGCATAGCATAGTATACATAGCATAGCATAGCATTGGTCAACATACCATAGCATAGCATAATATAATATAGTACAGTATAGCCTAGAATAGTATAACATAGTATCTTATAGTATAGTGTACTATAATATAGTATAATACGAATGGTAAGGGCCTCAAAGAAAATATAAATAATAAACAACTAAATGATTAAATAAAAGCACTCGTAAACGATGCCCCCTTGTTTCACCATCAAGAGCTTAAACCGCGAATCGCGCAACCATCTCGAATCAAGCGGCATCTCTCCGCTTCGCTGAAAGAATCCGACATAAATATCGCCGCTCCGGCTACGTTTCCTTCCACCCGGAGCGCCGCTCTCGAAATCCGCGCTTCGCGCTCGCGAACCGCCGAGCGCTGCTTCTCTAAAATTACCATTTAAAGCGGCCCCCTTAATTAAAATTTCTTCCTCGACTGCGATCCGCGAAAGCACGCGCGCGCTCCGCCGTCGTCGTCGTCGTCGCTCTTAGATTCTCAGTTTTATTCGAGCAGACTCGTCCGCTATATTCGGTTCAGATTCGCTTGATCAAGTGCCGAGGTGGAAAAGCGCGCCGCGCACGGAAGATCCCTCGGAATTCTGAATAATCCTCCTCCCCCGCCATCCCCTTCCCTTCAGCGAGAGATCTTCGACGACTGGAAATATACTCTCGAGGGTAACGGGTGTGCACCTGAGCGAGGGACATGCGTGAACGTCCTCGTATGCGTTAAATCAAAAGAGAGAAGAGAGAGAGAGAGAAAGACAGACAGAAATAGAGATAGAGAGAAATAGTAATCTATAATACAGTATAATATAAAATTATGTAATATAATGTAATAAAATATAATATAATACAATATAATACAATGCAATACAATACAACCACGGCATAGCATAATACAGCACAGTATAGTATAGTATAATATAGTACAGTATAGAATGGTAATAATATAGTATAACCATTGCATAGCGTAGCATAATGTAATATGGTGAAGTATAGTATAGTATAAGATAATATAATATAATATAGCCATAGCATATATGTATATACAGAAATAGAGATACAGAGAAAAGGGAGAGGGATAGGGAGAGTATCGAACACGTGGCTGACGTCATCACTAAGTCGAGCGCCCGGGGAAGCCCTAACTACCGGCTCGCGTGCTTCGCCCCCCGCGCGGTGTTAATCGCTCGATTGCGCGCGAACACGCTCGGAAAATCGCTACCATTTTCTGCTGTCCATCCTCGCGGAACACGTGAACACCGTTCGCGCGGTTTTGTTTCGGTTCCGTTAACACGGCTCTTCCCACGTGGCCGAGAGATCGGCCGGAATCCGGCGGTAATTGGGTCGGCTCGCGCGGATGTTCCAAGGACGTCTTAATTTTCGCTACTTGTAATTACCGAGACAATTTTCTAGGCCGGAATTTCAACTCAAGGTAAACTGAATCGAGGTGTCACTCAAGGAATCTAAAAATTCTTGCGCACTCTCGATGTTATTTATTGTCGCGAATATAGTTTACTCAGTATTAACAACATCGTAATCAATGTTATTCAATCACACCATACTTAACAATCAACGTAATTCAATTACGTCCCACATCGTAATCAACGTAATTCAATCACGTCCCACATACGTAATCAATGTAATTCAATTACCCCATTCACAATTAACGCGATTCAATTGCAAACTATTCGGTAACGTTCCGACAACGACAGCGCAATCGAATAACCTTGTAATTATAATTCCTTGAGCGATTCGGTCGCAATTCGGTGCAACAGCGCGCGAATTATACGCGCGGAAATTCAGCGTCCCGTGTTCCAACAGAACCCCCCCCCCCCCCCCCCCCCCCCCCCCCCCCCCCCCCCCCCC
>NC_135777.1:21803458-21871043 GCF_028453695.1 Augochlora pura | reverse complement strand
AGAATTGAAATGTACGGGTTGCCGATGAATTATCCGGCGTTTCGATCGCTAACGCCGACGCCGACGCCATTGCCGTAGCCGGCGACGCAATTGTTGCCCGGATCAACCGAGACCCGATTTTTATCATTCAATTGCCGAACGTATCACCGTGTAATCCGCTGCTTTCTTAATCCGATTTGCCGCAGACAATAGCATTGAATCGGGACGTCCCCCTTGTATTTTGTTCTCGAGACGCGAGACGCGGTACAACCTCAATCCTCGCGGTACAAAAGAATGCACTACGGTGCAACTCTTGCGCAATAAAATGCATCGTTCACTGGTTTAATCGATGCTTTAATCGGTGGTTTAATCAACGATTTAATCGGTGGTTTAATCGACGTTTTCATCGATGATCGCGTCAACGATTTTATTAACGATTCGATCGGCGACTCGAGGTTGCAAGATGTTGGCCATCAATCACGGTGTCTCGTCATTAATTGTATCTTTATGTACGATTTATCTTTATGCATTCATGGTGCGTAATTTACAAGGAATGGTACTTTTATTTTAAGTTTTGTTTAATCGTTCAAAGCGCGCTGGTTTGCTAATAAATATTTTTCTGAAAATTAGAAAGCGATCGGTGATTTATGAGCGGGGGTGCACTTGTGACAGTTTATTTATTTATTTATTGCTATCGCCTTAAACTATAGGTTTCTATAGTAGACTAGAATTTTCTATTACATTATATATACAGTAGTTATCAATAATTAATATATTATTATACACTTACATTTTATTATAAATTTATTATAATAATATATAGTTTTAAAGCCTTTGATATCAGCTAGGAGGGCTATTATAATTAATTTTTATTTTTACCAGAAAGCTTATAATTATTAATTCTGATTTTTATTTTTATCAGAAAGCTTATCACTATTAATTCTCATTTAAATTTTTATTATCAGAGATAACAGCAACTACCTACCAATTTCTTTAAATTTATTTAATCAACCCCCATAAGTGCCATAACATATTTCAAAGCGTGGCGTGCAAAGAAATTAATGTCAAAGCCAAAGATCTCTCGCGATAATTTCCCGGGCCAACGTCAGCAATTGAGGCAGTGTCAACGAACAATTAAAAAAATGTACATCCGACAGTTGCCGCAGAGAAGAGGCACGCGTCGTTTCCGTCCGGAGCGATCGTCGGCCCGGCGTTTATTCGTCCGCGTTCCGAGCGCGACAGATGTTAACACTGAATTAACACGTAGGAGCGACGCGGCCGCGTGGGGCACGGAGAGGAGAAGCGCCGAGGCGAGTTAACAACCCCCGGGGCCCCGGGAGCGCGTCGATATGATCGCAATTTCAGCTTACAACCATAATTAACGCGGACCGTGCATCGGCACACTTGACCGGGGCTCCACTAAAACGTACTTTACCGACCATTACCCGCGATGGATGCCGGCCGCGCGCGCGCGCGCGAGCACGCACACACCGATCCATCGAACGCGGAAACTACCGGCGTGTCGCCGTTCACTCGCGGCCCATTCCGCTCGGAACGCGCACCGCGGAAAATTCCGACGGAAAAAAAGCCTTCGAGCGCCGCGATTTATCTACGCGGCGCGGCACGTTGACGAAAATTTCATTCGGTTATCGCCGCCGCAACGGGCACACAGTTTTCCGCGCTCTCGCCGCGGGCTAATGGATCACCGATGCCGCGTCGATGCCACCTAAAACGGCGCATACGCGGCCAAAGTTGTCCGCGCTTGCCAAACCCCTTTGACGAGTTCTCGACGCGGCCGAAAGGTATTTCTTTGCAAACGATTCTCGATCGGATGCACGAACCTCTGGTATAGCAGCGCGATCGGTGTCTCGTCGCCGATTCGATTTCGCTCAAGTTTTCGAGCACGCATCCCTTTGGTCAATATTTTTTCGTTGGCGATGTTGGCGCTGTATATTTAATTGCGTCACGCAGCATAAATATTTCTTTAGAGACCGCGGAACGTCGAAACCCGTGCCCCATAAAATCTCCGTAACTAAGAGAGGACAGTGCCATTATTTAAACAAACGACCGCGACACGGTCGACGTGTGCTGGCTCCATCAAAAACGGAGCGAAGACGATGGCCGTCGTCTATCCGTCCGAACGGCGTGCAATACGATCCAAATCCGGCTCGTAAAAAAGGATCGGCCTTGTAAGGGATCCTGGAAGCCATTCGAGCTCGTCGAGCAAAGTTCGATTCTCGGATGATGGACAGTTCTCCCCCTGTTTGCCATCCCCTGGCTCGCCTTTACCTCGACTAACCCCGCCGCCAACCCCTTTTCTTTGGGTTCGGTAAACCGTTCGGGAGAAGGACGAGCGTTCGTTCTCTTTCTACCTCTCTATCGTCTCTTCCTTCTTGGTCTTCCGTCGTCTCTTTCCTTTCGTTCTTTATCGTCACTTCCTTCTTGTTCTCTATCGTCTTTTCTTTCTTCTCGTTTTCTATTGTCTTTTCCTTTTGGTCCTTTATCGACTTTTTTTCCTCCCCCTATATCGTCTCTTCCTTCTCGTCCTTTACCGTCTCCTCTTTTTCGTTCTCTATCGTCTCTTCCTTCTTGTTCTCCATCGCCTTCTCTTCCTTCTCGTTTTCTATTGTCTTCTCGTTTTGGTCCTCTATCGTCTTTTCTCCACCCTCTATATCGTCTCTTCCTTCTCCCTCTCCATCATCGCTCGTTACCCACCTCATCCCCCATATCGTATCGGTGGCGGATGGCCGGCACACGAGTCCGCAAAGTTTCGCGACGGGATTTACTACTGCTCGTTTGCCGTCGCCGTTCTCATTCGCGGCGCTTCTCTCCGCTATCGTCGGATTAGGCGACTCCGTTGCATCGTCAATGAACTTCCTACCCTTCGAATAGCCCTGCGGACTGCAGTCTGCGCCGGAGGATTCCCCCGGCGCGATTTTATGGGATTTTTGGGATCGCGACGGGCTTCGCGCCGTCGGGCGATTTTAGTTCCCGAGAAGCTCCGGCGGTGTTAACCCTCCGACCGCTCGGCCATATTATCGCGAATGCGTCAGCGACGATTTTTGTGGATGTTCGAAGCTTTATTTGGCGATTTCTGTCGATATTTAAAGCTTTATTTGGCGATTTTTTTAAATGTATTTTTATGTGAATTCTTGTTTTTAGGCGAGGTTTTGAGGGGGTTGTTTTCTGTTTTAATTAAGTGATGATTTATTTTGGGAAGACAAAAACCTAACCTCCGCGGATCCCTATACAGAAACAAACGAATCCTTCCGCGAGGCTCGTCAAAAACGCAGAACGAACGCCGTCGGTATTAAAGCCCCCACTCCACCGGGGGGAACCGGGAACGAGGACCGGGGCCGAGAGATTTATTTGCCGGCTTGCGGCCGGTGTCTCCTGTTCCCGTGTTTCTCCGGTAATTAATTTAATTAATTACTTAATCGTGCCTCGCGTAGTTTAATTAATTAGCGGCCGGTCCGGCGGCGGGTCCGCGTCTCTCGTGTTGTTTTTAACGGCCGTCGAGGAGAGAGAGAGAGAGAGAGAGAGAGAGAGAGAGAGAGAGCCCCTGCCGAATAGAAAAATAAAAGAGAAAAGGCGTTGGAAGAGGAGAGCAGGACGACGGGGGTTGTTTCTCGCTGTTCTTTATTCCGGGCCGGGTCCCCCGACCCGTTTAAATTCGAACGCTCGACGGGGTCCGATCGAGAGCCGAAGAACGACGGGTCACGCGATCCACGCGCCGAAGAATCGATTTTCCCGCTAGCGGACCGCTTACACGTGTCCGGGCTAATTAATTTCCTGCTCTGAGAAGAGCGAGAGAGAAAGAGAGAGAGAGAGTTACAAAATAGAGAGAGAGAGAGAGAGAGATGTACCCAAAAAAATTTGCATCAGAAATCGAATTTAGATGTTTAAAAAAATATACCCAACGAAACTATTACCAAAAATCTATTAATATATAAAAAAAAGTAAGATTAAGACATGTACAGGAAATTACACGTTAATTCACCCGTGCAGATGACTGTATCCTCCTATATAAACAGGTACACCATTCATCTCCCTAAATCTAGTATTAACGAACGAACGCAAACACCGAACGCGTTTTAGAGGGCGCGAGGAACATCGGGAAGTTTCGCTGTAAACAAAATGAAATTGATAATGGCGCGCATCTGACAATACGAATCCCGTTGTGCTCCGCGGGACGGTTGCCGCGAAAGGAGAACAGCCACACGAACGTCTACGGTGTGTAATTTCATTGTTCAGCCGCGCATTAATTAATGGAAAGCCTCGGTCGAGGGGGGAAGGGTGCATCTAAATAAATTCTATCCGACAAGAGGCGGCCGACGTCAAACATGATTTGAAACATAAACGCGGGCACAGTGCGCCGGGGCCCCGGAGTTTGTGAATGGGTGCCACAGGCTCGCGAAAAGCATTCTCTCTAATGAATGTACTTTCAAAGTCCGTGCGTTTCGTGGATTCGGGGCGCGAAGCGACGCGACGCAACGGCGGCACCTGGGAATTCGTTTTCTCTTGTTCGCGGATGAAATTTGCCAAGTTTAATAGCACGCGGACGAGGATTTTTCAAGGTGTTAAAATTTAGCTTTTGTGAAGAGTCTGTTTGGCGAATTATTAGCGACCTTTTGCTGTGGGTGTTGATAAAATTTGTTAATGCAATTTTTGGAATAAGACTCTTGGTGTCAATGGTTTAGTGATAGTTAATTTTAATTGGTAATAGTGATAGTAACAGTAATTATTAATAGTAATAGTAATAGTAATAGCAACAGCAATAGTTAATTAAAAAACTGAAAAACTTTTAAAGCTCCAAAAACCAAGGTACTATCCATTAAAGATAATACTGAATTATATAACTTATAAAATTATAATATAATACAATAAATACAATAAATACAACTTATAAAATTATAATATAATACAATAAATAATTTATAAAATTATAATTTAATACAATATAAATATAAAATTTAATATCATAAATATTAATAAATTCGATCACTATTTAATCGACACACAAATGCCATCGAATCGAAAATAATGCAAACATTAAAAGGAATTTTTCGAAAAATCTATAAACAAGCAAACGCATCAGCGCTCTTTTTATACGAGAGTTTAAACAATAGCTGAGAAGAGTGTGCATCAATTTTCGATGCAACCTCCCGCGACCTTCGCGTGTAGTATGCCAACAGTATTTCGACACCTGGGTAAACAGCGAAGCGAGCTCGCCGGCCGAACGCGAGTATCCAATTTCAAAACGAACCAGGAGACTTTTTAGACGTCTCCGATGCCCTGGCAAAAAAATATTTCTAACCGAGCCAGTGTATTTACTTCACTAGAAAATAGAATATTAAAAGTCCTGTACTACAATTATACTTAATTATGGAAACTATTTTAGTGCGTTTCACTCTTTAATTAGATTTAGAATATTCGAATTGGATTATTTAGTTGGATTTACAGCGTTCAAATTATATTATACAATAAGACGGTTAACTAATTAATGAAAATTGTAAAATACATTCTCTCTCCACGAATAATATTTTTATTAACCAACACGTTTGAACTCGGTAAAAAACAATAACGATCACAGAAAACTATCTACTAGATTGATTGTTATATTTTAGCTGACAAATTCAGCGAATTATATTTGACAAAATTGAAACGACGCTGAAACAAATAACGCTTGTTAAAGAAAAGCGATCTTCCAGATCTGAGACAGTTTTCTGAATTATATACGATCTAAATTATGGTTGTCGGAGGGTATGGTCGCATAGGAATCAGATTAAAAGGCAGATAGTCGGGGCATTATCCCCGGGGACCGTCCATTAAGTTCTCCGGTGGTGGGGGGACCGCAATTTCAACGGAGTCACGGAGCCGGCGAGCTACAGTCCGAGTTCGCCTAAGTTTTCGAGCGCCCGAGGCCGCGAATCGCAGGAGTACAGTCGCGGTCGGAGTTTAAATCTGTGCGGCGATACGCATTCGGGGCAAGTCACGATCCGCGACGGAGCGAGAACGGCGCTCGTGAAAAAAGCGCGGGAGGATCGATCGATCCTGGAACAACGGAACCGTAAAGTTCGTTTATTATAGTGCTCACGGCCGATCTCGCCGAGGGATATCTCTCTGGTCCACGAACGTCGCGGACGTCGGCCGTCACGGACACGTATATATACGTCCGTGGATAATCGTGTCGGATATACGTGACCGATCCACGGGGGCGAAGATCTCGCCGGAGGATCGATCGTCGTCGCGGTTATCATTAGTCGCGTACCTCGGAGTCGTGACTCTAATACATCATGCGTCGGACCGTCGCGGTTTCTGCATAATGTTTCTATTAACCGCGATACGGTCGAACCGGATTTTATTCATTTTATTTATTTTATTTTAATTTTAGTTTCTCCTTGGTTAATAAATATCATGGTCACGTTGACTTTTTTTTAAATGGGACCATCCTTCTTCAAGCACCTACAATGATAGTTCCTTTCATTAGGAATAGAAAATTGCAGGAAGGTACAGGCGACGATCGAGGAACGACTGATTGATGGACGATTAATGGAAAAGATTAGCTGACGCGTCGCGGACGGATGCCTCGCTAAACAGAGAAAGCGCGGTGCCGCTTGCGCGCTGGAGAACGACGGGACGACGCAATTTGCTGACTGTCAACCCGCGCGGCACGGTGGTTATCGAAAGTCCGTCGCGACGAGATAATCTTGAATTAACCGTCCGCTAAGTTTAATAAACCGGTGCGCGACGCAGTAATCCATCCTCGGGAAGCGAATGAAAAATCGTGGCGGCGACACACCCTGTACATATTTTCATTTTTTTCATTACCTTTCATTTTTTCCATTACATTTGATCTTTTTCTATTCCTTGCAATTAGTGCAAAAAATTATTATAGAAAAATTCTGCAAACTTTACAGAAATTCCTAGAATAAATAACATCGCTCTATCAAGCTTCCAAACAAAAATATAACAAAATCAAAACACTGAAATTTCAAATATCATTAAACGCTCTCTTTTGCGTCAAACGACGCTTCAACGCCGATCGTCAAGAGTTGATTTAAATCCCCGTCGACGCGACGCGATTTCTCGTCGCGGCCCCGTCATTTTTTCGCTTTTCGCTTCTCGCGTACGCCGTAGCCCCGTTTTCCGGCAGTTCCGCGATCGCTGAAAACACGCTCTCTCATAACCGGACGACACGATGACGACGTGCCGTGTCACCGTGTATCGCGCCGCCGCCGCCGCTCGACTAAATATAGAGCGAAAGGCAATAAATATAGAGTGACGCGGCGGCGGCGGCAGCAACGGCGAGAGAAATCTGTGAGGAAACTGTGTGCAACGCCGATCCGTGTCCGACTTCATTCAAGTTCCCGTGCTCGTCGCCGCCGCGAACTTTCCTTGACCGCCTCTCTCGCAGCCGGCGGCGGACACCGACCGCCATCGTCGAGAAAGCAAACCGGGGGGAACGCGATCTCGTGCACGTGGAGAGCTCGCACGGCTCCGCTGCGCTAATTGCCGCTGTCGTGCGCGCGCTTTCGGCAATCGTTGAACTGGAACAGTTTTAGTTCGACTGCGCTGTTATTCGAGTTAATAGATCGCTTTTGCACGATTTATCAACCCTTTGCAATTGGATGGTGACACGATTTAAAACTAATTTTACGTATAAATATTATTATTATTAATATTATATCATATTATCATTACTATGTCAATATTATTATTATTATATTAATAGTACTATTACTATATTATTAATATTACTACTACTATATTATTAATATTATTACTACTACATTATTAATATTATTACTACTATATTGTTAGTATTATTATTATAACATTATTAGAAAAGTATTATTATTACCTTCAAGCATCGTATATAAGTCCAGGGGAACACGATCTGAAAAACAAACGAATTTAATTAATCATTATTGTTATAACTCATCTCAGAAATCTTGTACAATTAAAACACACCCCTCACCCTCCAAATAAGCAAAAATACCTCCGTAAAATCTCGTCACATTAACACGCAATCTGTAAGTTAGGCTATCCCATAGAGGGTTAACTAACAACGTCGATTTCCTCGTCCCATGACACGTGACGATCGAACTACCCTCTATTAGAATTACCATCTACCCTCTATTAGAATTACCACCCCACCCTCCGCGCGTTAAAATAAACGCTATACAGCCTCTACCGCACTATACAGCCTTCACCGCGCTATACAGCCTCTCCCGCTTATAAATAGCATCAGCGAAAATTTCGCATTAATGAAAATCCAAAAACCGTCGCCGCAAAGTTGCCGCGCGCGCGGCCGACGCACGGTTATTGTTTTTTACGGCGCGTCCACCGCGTCGGTCGCCATAATAAACCTGCGTCCCGTGGCCATTAATAATATGCGGGGGGCGGGGGGTGGTGGTACACTTATTTCCAGGAGGATCGTGATTCAAGCCGGCCATATGGCGAAATAATTACGAGAGACCGGGGGGCGCCATTTTCCCGATGAATATTTAATCGCGATTTACGAGGCAATCCACCCCCTTCCCCCACCGCGTTAGCCCGGCCCGCCGCCGGCAAAAATAGTTTCGTCGGTTCGGCCGTGCGATCATCATCGGGGACCGCGCGCACCGATGAGGGGGTTTAATGACGGAAGAGAGATATCCGGAGTAGTTTTAATTTTTGATCGGAACCGCTTCGCTCTCGCGGTCGCGCGCGGTTATCAACGGCGCGATTTCCGTCGATTAAACGGGATTTTAGCGGGCTTTGACGATTATGTACGTCATGGGGATGCGGCTGAATTTTCGCGACGATTATATCCGGCGTGAGTAAGATTCCTTTTAGGTTATGTCGAGGTTTTAAGGTAACATTTTTTTTAGGTTATGTCAAGGTTTCAAGGTGAGATTTTATTAAGGTTATTTCAAGGCGTTAAGATAGAATTTTGTTAATTTATGTAAATTTAAAATCATTTCCTTGACTTATACGATTTCCAAATTATATAAATTACCGTTTTTATGAATAAATAAGAATACAAATTATTTTCTAACATGATATAATAATTGTTAGCAGCGCGTTAGAGTCGCTCGAGAGTAAAGGGTTAAAGGGACTACTCCACCAGTAGAACATAGCGCATCCTCTCCACGCCCCGACTCTTTCATTATTCACAGCGCCGTCAAAGATATGTAACGTAATTACTTCGAAGGGGTCGGCACACGGCGACGAGAGCATTCGGGGCGTCGCCTATCACACGGCATTATTAAACCCTTCGGTCACCTGAGTCCGGTGGCGCATCGGTGCACCGGCCCGTGTAAATATTTGCGAGTTTCCCTGGCGCGGCGAATCGCTGCCGAAAAAAATGCAAAAAAAAAATATGAACGGGTAATGGGGGCGGTCGCGCGCGTAATAATGAAAGGAGGTCAGCGAATTTAAAATAAAAAAAAAAAGGAAAGAAACGTGAACGGGGGGAGGAGAGCGCGTTGGTCAGCGGTGGGGGGTGGGAAAAAATTGAAACGAACGGGACCGGACGTTTCGATTCAATAAAATCCTATTAGGGAACGCGAGTCCGCGCGAATTCATTCGGCGGGACGGTAATTACAATCGAACCAAGCCCCGGGACCAGCGGTCGGACAATGTAGCAGTTTCGAAACGCATTTATACGAAATAAAACTTTAAACACGGCCACGCGGCGCGCGCGCGCGCGAGCGCGCGAGGGAATCATCCGGCCTGGCGAATTCCGATTAAGATAATTAGTTCCGAGCCGATAGAACCGCGCTCGGGAAATACGCGTTACGGACCCCCCCTTTTGCGAGCTTCGTATTTTCTCCCCCTTTTTTTCTTTTTAATCGCGAATCATCGCGCGAAAATAACGCGACCGACGGGATACGTTTCGCTCGTTCGCGGGATAATGGAAACACCGATTTCGACTGGTTTCGAGCGACGATTTTGCTGATTTTTTGGGGATGAAATTAAGGTGAATTTTTCATGGAAAAATTCGGTAATTTCTGGGAGGAATTAAGTTGGTTCTTCCCGAAGATTTTGTTGATTTTTAGGGGGTGAAATTAAAGTGCTTTTTTGGGAGAGATTAAATTGATTTTGGTGGAGGGGGTGGGGGGGGATTAAATTGGTATTTTGGGGAAATTAAGTTGATTTTTTGAGACAATTAAACTTGTTTTTTGGAGGAGAATTAATTTGACTTTTTGGTAAAATGAAGTAGATTATTTCTTGAAAAGAAATTGTTAACATCTCTCTCTCTCTTTTTCCTTCACAGCTTCTCTCTTCCCTCTCTGCCTTCTTCGAAGCTTCTCTCTTCCCTCTCTGCCTTCTTCGAAGCTTCTCTCTTCCCTCTCTGCCTTCTTCGAAGCTTCTCTCTTCCCTCTCTGCCTTCTTCGAAGCTTCTCTCTTCCTCCCAACCTTTCCTCTCCCCTCGTCCTCTTTCCCATTTCCCCGCCAGCTTTTTTCCCTAGCCACCAGACGAGTGGACTCTCGTCGCCGCCCCCTTGTTCCACGCCCGATATATATATTCCCGGCGGGTCGGCATCGATCAGCCGGCACTTTATCACCGTGGAACGTGTGTGCCCGCCGCGCACTTTATCGCCGCGCGGCGCATTATGGCGATACGTCAGCCCCGCGAGAGCGCGACGCGCGGTTTTGCCCGCATCAATTGCCATTCAAATCAGCGACGATGGTGCGCCGGACAGGAGGATGACTGCCGGCGGTGACGCTCGAAAGCTGCGGAAGAACTAGCACGGTGCCCAGCCACAGCAGTGCCTCTGTGTATCTCCTATGCGAATTGAGGGACCATTTACTGTGGTTGCACGGAATATAGCGTTGATTCTATTATTATATATAATGTTGTTATTTTTCTAGATATATGTATATATATTTAATTATTTGTTATAAGAACGCTAAGAATATTATAATCGTGAATCAGGATTCTATAAAATATTCTATAAAATATATTCGATATTCTATAAATGTCTATAGTTTTGACTAAACAATTGAACGTATATATAAGAGAAAATTAATTGTTACGTAAATTTCTGCTGATAATACATGAATGAGTAAAAGAAAAATTGTGCTTAATGCTGGGGGTTGGAAAAGAAATATTTCTAAAATAGTCAATAAAGTACGAATATTTCTATCTTTAAGACAGAAATATTTATGATCTATTTACTGTTGTAAGAATCAATTTTTCCCGAAGCCCCGTTAATGCGCCGGCAAATGGGACCTCGCCCCATGGACAGAGCTATCTGGGCTCCCGTCTGGCCGGTCGTCGATGGATCGATCCCCAAGGTCGCCGTCCGTTTCATCGATCCACCGATTCCGCCGATCCGGCCGGACCGGAACGCGAAAGCGAGAAAACGGCGCGCTTGAAAATATATTGGAAACAGGGCTGGCTGGCTGGCCGGGCGAGAGACGCGATAAATTACGGGCCGAATGACTACTCGATAATTGAAGGGAGCCGAGGTGTTGAGTTACTAATATGAAGTCTCGGGGCAGGTCGAGAGGTTCGGGCAACCTCACGTTGAACCCTGCCGTCCCTTCGTTTCGCCGGGTTTCCGCGCGCGTCGTTCGTCCGGCAGCTGCTGCTCCCGATTCGATCAACCGAACCGTTTTATTTCGAAATAAATTCATACCGCTTGGCTCTGTAATAATTTTTTGGTTATTTCATCATTCCTTTTATCAATAAGGGACCATATTTAATCCGTAATTAAACAGTTAACTGTGGCGCCCCCATTTAAAAGTGCGCACAGTTTTGTGTCGCCAGAATCGAGCCACGACGAATATACTCGTCGATACAGAAAATTTTTCCACTTCTCCATGACGAGTATACTCGTCGACACACCAAATTTTGTCACTTCTCCATGACGAGTATACTCGTCAACACACCAAATTTTGCCACTTCTCCATGACGAGTATACTCGTCAACACATGAAATTATGCCACTTCTCCATGACGAGTATACTCGTCAACACATGAAATTATGCCACTTCTCCGTGACGAGTATACTCGTCAACACACCAAATTTTGCCACTTCTCCATGACGAGTATACTCGTCGATACACCAAATGTTGCCACTTCTCTATGACGAGTATACTCGTCGATCACAGTTAACCGGTTAATTGATAAACCAAAAGCGAACGGAGGCTTCTCTCGTCGGCGGCTTTATTCCGTGCATGGCGAAACAATTAGTCAGTCTAGCGGCAAGTTTTGAAACGTTACGCGCGCAGAAGTCCGCGACCCAAATACGGGTCGCGATAATTTTCATAAAAAGTTCGCGCATTCCGCCGCAGTCAATGATAACGACCATACTCCGAGTACATATAATTAGTCGGCCGCCGTTTGGAGGCCGGCGAAACCAGCGAAACTACTTTGTGCGTTGCACTTCTTACCGCGACAGTTTATTGCTACTTGAGAGAACTATGCTCGAACTTTCGGTCTACGGGCTGCGAACTTGCGTTCGCGCCGATTTGACGACCTGTTTGATCACCCATGCATCCTCAATGAGGAGATAAATAAAACATTGTTATAAAACAGTCGGTAAAAAAGACTATTGAAAAATGTAAAAATTCGAACGAGGACGCGTAACTGACTCTCGATTTCGAAATTAACCAAGGGGTCGGCCATGGCCAGAATAATCTTGGATTGATCCATTCGCATTCTAATTCGATGGCAGAGAGTATAATTTTGTTTGTTGATAATTATATCGAAGGTAGGTTAATTTATAAGTGAGACTAAAAATCGTAAATTTTGATTTTTAGGATTTTTCGATCTGCTGAGAAAGGGTGTCGCTATTTCGTTTACTGCTTAGCGGAAAAATTTTTTCGGCAAAAACGGCCTAGGTATATCGAAAGGGCAAGGTTCGCCCTTTAAAACCAGCCAAAGCCCATCGACGTACCATTTTTTTTAACGAAGTTATGCTAGTTTAAAGATCGGCGATATTTTAGTCAAAATTTTTGATGACCGCTGTTTCGATGCTAATAAAAGGGCCGCACTCAAATTGCGATAACACGGTTAAAAAAAATCGTAGGACCAAGTTTTTTAGCTCAATGGAAAGCTAAAACTCTGCTCTTTAAATCTACGTTACTCACAATTATCAAAAAAATTTTTGGTACTTTGGAAAGAAGTGTGAACGCAACACTTGTCTCAGGGGGTTGGACAAAAATCGCAGCCGTGTTTTATTTCATCAAAAACGAAGTTTCTATATTTATATATCAACTTTTCCGTCACATTTATATATAAATTAATTATATTATATATTTCCAATAACTCTTGCCTAAATAAAATATTTTTTTCTAATATTATTATGCATCGAATGACCGAAAGAAAATCAAAAGAAAAGGTTGAAACCAAAATCACGCCACATTGTTATTCAAATATTCAATAAACAATCCGCGTAGTTGTTTTTCAATCTCGACAACGTCACTTACGAAATGATACTTTTTCCTCCTTCGGCTCTCGCGCGAGACATCGCGAACAACAAGGAATCGTAGGCGGCCGATTGTTTCAAGGCCGACGACGCATCGAAGAATTGAAGCTCGGAGGAACGCGCTCTCGCGCTCTTGCGCGCGCGTCGCAGCCGCTTGGCCGCGCGCGTAAAGGTACAATGGGAAATGCATCTTTTATTCGCGCTGGCGTGTGTCAAGGCTAGAGCCCGGCTCCGCGCGCCTCTTCTGCCTCCTCCGACAAAGCGAGAAAAAGTTTTGTTCTCGCTGGCGCGGGAATGCATATCCGCTGCAGTTTTGACCGAGTAGCGCGCGCGCGCGCGCTCGCAGCGCCGGAAGCACAAAGGTTGCGCCGGGCTGTATGCAAATTAGCCGAGCACCAGCGCGCGAGTAGCTGTTACCAAAATTGCCGGCGGCGCAAATTTCCTTGGGGGGAGAGGGGCGGGCAGCGGCGACCGGCTCGCTTTTTCGACGAAAACTGACCCGAAAGGGACAACGCCGCGGCTTGGAAAACCCCGTCGCGAGAATAGAGGTTATGTTGGTTCGTCGTTCTCTTTTCGGTTCGCCCTCTTTTGTTTCGTTCGCGCGGAAAATACCGAGCGCCGCTGTTCGCGGGAGAAGTAGCTACGCGAGGAGTGGGGGTGGTCGACGCATGCGCCGGAGTCGCGCACAGTGGCGTAGCATATCCACTGCGTGAAAATTGTATTAGACTATATCCATCTTTATGCAAATAAATATTGTATACTAAATTTGATAAAAAGTATTTGTTCTTCTAGTAATTATAATATAGATTTTAAATAATGTAACGTTATTATTAAATTTCAATTTCTTTAGAGCTTTATATTTGACCTATTTAGTTAATTGCAAGAAGCATAAGTTTGACGAAAATGTGTTTGCTTTATTAAAACAATGTAACGTTGTTATTATATTTTTATTTCTTCAGGACTTTGTATTCGACCTATTTAATTAATTGTAATGATTATGAGTTAGATGGAACTGTCTTTTCTCTGCTAACAATTATAACAAGTCAAAAAAATAGTAAAACATTATTATTAAAATTCTAATTTAGTTAACAATATTACATTCGACCGTATTCTATCACAAGTGCATAAAATCTCTAGCTTACTCGTTAGAAGTAAAATGATCGAATTTATTTAATTTGCAACTCATCTCTTTCTCCCTTTTCGTCTCTCTTTCATCCTTTTTCTCTCTCCAAACTTTCAATATTTAATTTATATTTAATTTATATTTAATTCTGCCTTAGTTCTCAGGGAAATTCTATTACACGGACACTCGGCCAAACTGGGAGCGCAGCAACGAGCCGGCGAAAGATTAGGTAGGTCCGATTAGCATCGACTAGCCGATCGCCGAGCGCTGGCTTGTCACGTGCGCGCGTGTGTGTATATGTGTGTCGGTAATCAGACGCTTTAATCGATCGTAATTATCTGGCGTGTCTCGCATGCGAGAGACGTCAAGGATCGTCCGCGGTGTTGTTCGCCGGGACCCCGATATCGACGTCTGGGATTTTCGCTGTTGGTCCCGGTGTCGTTTTAATTGCACGTTAACGGTTGTCGAGGGGGTTGCCACGGCTCGGTATCGGTGGCTCGTTAACGCGACAACGTTGGCGCGTTTCGACGCCCCGAGGTTGCTTCGGTACTCTATGCGTCGGTGTGCAAAGCTGTGCAACGCTATGTAATGCTATGCAACGCTATGCCTTGGTGTATTTCGCTATGCCTTAATGTACTTCACTATGCCTCGATATACTTTGTTATGCCTTGGTGTACTTCGCTATGCCTCGCTATACTTTACTATGCCCCGATATTACTTCGTTATGCCTCAGTGTATTTCGCAATGCCTTATTTTGCTATACCTTAGTGTACTTCGCTATGTCCTATAGTATAATTTGCTATGCCTTGGTGCACTTCGCCATGCTTCGATATACTTCGTTATGCATCGGTGTATTTTACTATGACTTAGTGTATTTTGCTATGACTTAGTGTACTTTGCTATGCCTCGCTATATTTTGTTATGCCTCGCTATACTTTGTCATGCCTCGGTGTACTTCGCTATGCCTCGATATATTTCGGGGTACTGCAATGTGTCTCGCTATGCCTCGGCGTACTTCGTTATGCTCCGCTATACTTTTGCTACACTTCGATATGTCTCACTATGCCTCGGTATACTTCGGTGTATCTTAACGTGTCTCACCATACCACGATATACTTCGTTCCGCCTCGATGCCCTTCGCTACACCTCAGAGTACTCCGGCGTATTTGCCTATGCCTCGATATGCCCCAATATACCTTGCTTCGTCTCCCTATACCTTGCTTCGTCTCGCTACGCTTCGCTATACCTCGCTGCGCCCTACCGCACCGTGTCGAGTGCTCGCAGCGGCGCGCCATTGACGCGGAACCGAACCAGCTTCGCCTACTCGGGGGTAAATCGATCTCCGCGCGGGGGCCCTCTATTAAAACTTGGCGACTGGATACGCTTCTGTGTTCCGAGTCGGGACTCGAGTTTCCCGAGGACGCCCGGCCCGTTTAATCGCTGGGGCTCTCGAGGATCGACGGGAGGATCGACCGTGGCGCCCCGACGTCGATTAGTCAACGGGTCCCGGCTAATTGCGAAAGTAAAATCGCCGGGTGAAAGCCGGCTGATTAGCATCGCGAAAGAGGGGGGGGGGGGGGGGGGGGGGGGGAAAGGGGTACGCTATTATTCGACGCGGTTGCGTGGCCCGCTGTTTCCACGCCGATGATCGAGACGTCGCGAAGGGTTTTCCGAGGAAATCGATGGACCATCAACTGAACCAACCGGTGGATGGTGTTGCGCGCAGGTCGACGATGTACGATTGCTGGGTCAATAATGACCGCGACTTCAGATTTGGCCGACAAATGTCAAATAACTTCGTTATTGGGATCTATGCTTGTTAGGCAAGTTTTATGCATTGTCAGAGTTATGGTTGCATCAGTATAATCGAAAGCAGCTGATTGTTAAAAGGGATATTTATTCTTTATATTCCTTATTCGAATATATAAATAGCTTGATCATGCAAGGGTTACTTTGAAGCGCTGTAACTTTGCGAAGAAAAATCGCAGCTGCGTCTCTCTTTTTTCAAATTAAAGGAGAAGGATCAAACTTTTTTCTAGTATAAATTATATCCAGAGAAAAAATTTTACGAAGTCTGCATATTTTATCAAACTTATATGCAATATGATGATAATTGTGGTGTTATATTTAAAAAGTTAGAGTGGCGAAGGTAAGTCGAACTTGAAATGTAGAAATACTGTTTTAAAGTGGAAGTTTCAAGCTTTAATTTAAAAAAAAATTTATTATCCTACGACGATTTTTCGCGGAGTTATCGTCGATCAAAGTTGACCTAATTTTATAAGACATTCTTCTGTGATGTAATTTCTCTGGCGAATATATTTAATAAAAATATTGTGTTTAAACAATATATGAAGACAATCGAGTGTATACTGTATAATTACAGTAACTTGTACATTTATTAACAATCCTTGTTATTAACAATCCTTCCTCTATTAAAAAGCGTCTCTCTCAAAAAGAGATTCCAAATCTCAAAAATAGCTAAAACCAAGAAAACAATTTCTCCGTTCCTCTTCAAGCCCGCAATCTCCGCCATCATCCTTCTGATAATCTCCCCCGTGCCATAAGCTGCGCTCTAAAAACGTCTGTACATCGTACGATGCGCATCGTCGATGCCGATGATAAAGCGCGCGAGTCGCGATCGAAGACAACTCGATAACTTCCGTGCAGTTGCCGAAGTTCCGTGGCACGTTGCGCGCCGCGCGGCTCGGCGGAGTCAAGCTGGCGGCCCGCGCGTTGTTGCCCCGTCGGCGAATGGATTTCTTGGAGATCGTTCCGCTTCCTGTGTCCTCCATCATTTATCTGGTTGATCGATCGGCCGACGTCGAATATCGCGGAGACGGATGACTCGGCGGTATCGATTCGTTCTACACGCGGAACGATTCCATCGGAGATACGCGACGCGCGGTGATTCGACCAATGAAAGAAAAAGGGTCAAAAAATTGGTATTTCTTCTTTTTGTAAGATCATTGTAAAACGTAGGGTCTGTATTCATATGCTAATAATTGAGAAGCAGCATTTAGGTTTGATAAATTTTGCGAGCTTTTGTGTGTAGATTGAATTTTATTATAGAGAAGGTTTTAAATTTAATTGGTAATATTTTATGAGATAATATACTGTTGACTTTATTTTTTGTTATTTTTGTGGATATTTTCTTAGACGATTTCTTACTATTTATTAAATTGTTATATAGCGATAATTCAGAGTTTCTTGTTTCTGTGTTATGATTAAGTATGTGTCAATTATGCATTTATTGCATTTATTGTGTTAGAATGTTTGTTACATGTTTGTTTATTACGTTGACAGATTTGTTATATGTTTGTTAATGTATTCCGGTGATGTACGTATGATATAATTATATAAAATGTACATGTATATTAAATAACAGTCGCGTCTACATACATATATATACTTAATAATAACAATACATATCCAATAATAATAATATATAATAATCCGTATAATAACACATATAATAATCCTTATATTAATACATACAATAATCCTTATAATAAAACATTATAATTATTACTTTTATCATTATCATTATTATTACTATTATTACAACAACGCGAATGCAAAGCTTGCAAACGCCAACCACAATGAAATCGATCAGCCGCATCCCCGGTCAATTTTACCGGGACCAACATCGCCCACGGACCCCTTTTCACCAGCGAATTTCGCCCGGCGACATTCTAATCGAGTTAGCGTCCCGTAATCACTCGTAAATAAAATATGAAATAATAAAGCGCGTCGGCCGCTGCGCGCGGTGTTGCGCGCGGCGCGTTACAAAATGAATTTAATGTTACGGCGAGACGGTGGAAACGGCGGGGTCGTTTGCGCGGCGGTGTAACTGCAAGCGTAAATACAGCATTATTTCAGCAACGGCGTAACGGAATCACGCGAACCCTCCCTCCCTCCCTCCCTCCCTCACTCTCTCATGCCTCCCGCGTTCATAATACACGTGTCAGGCATTAATGCGATTATCGCGGAAATTAAGTATGCCGGATCGACCTCTCGTTTACGCAGAGCGAAAAGCGTCAGCCATCGCAGAAACGGAATTCGCTCCAATTACGTCGCCTCTGCGCACCGAAATCCCATCGCTGCTAGAATCGCGAAACCCCGACGACTCCGAGACGTCCACGGATCTCCGCGGTGCCCCCGTAACGCTCGAAGCGGCCCACCCGAAGTTCCACTTCTGCGGTGTGGAACGGTTCCCGGCGTCGCTCGAGGGCCGTCGTGTTAGGTTTAATCCGATCACGTTCTCGTCCCGTCGCGCAGCTCGAATCACGTCCCGTGACTCCGGCGCCGTCGTCCCCTCCCTCCTCGCAGGATTACAACGCTGCCCCGCGCAGCCGGCAGCAATTCGGTGACTTATGCATCGATCCCGCGTACGAACCGATCGATGCCCGCGTTATTACGCGCCTCGGACACGATCCTATCTACCAGGCAACCGCTGCCCCGCTGATTGCCACTCGTGTCTCGAATATCCCCCGACGCCGCCGCCGCGTTACTAAATGGAGGGGGTTGAGTCGGGGGTGCTGGATCGCGGGAAAGAATTAACCCTTAAGGGACGATGACTTTTTCGACCAAATGAGGAGGTAGCAAGACGAGGCGATTTTCTCAAATGTGTCGAATGTCTTGTATATAAATTGAAAATAATTTAACAAATTAATTTGTTTTAATAAATTAAAAAATTTATACATAATGCAAATATAATTTATATACGATTATATGCAATTATGTACAATTATCGTAAATTGTACATAATAGAAATATAATTTATATACAATTATCGTAAATTGTATACAATAAAAATATAATTTAATTAAATATAATTATTTTCACTTCGATGAATAAGGAATTTATAATATTAATATATAACATTATATATATTAAATAATATAATATTTTTATAAATATAAATTAATACAATATAACATATAATATTAATAGCTAATTATAGCTAATACTATATATAGCTATACCAAAAATATACAATATATAGCTAATATTATCTACAACTATACGAAAAATATACTTTTAAAAAAATATATATTAAGAAAAATGGTAATTCAGTTACGAAAAACTTTATTTACCCAAAATCCAACCGTGTCTAAGAGGTGAAGGCCCAATTTCCGCCAGTAAATCGACCGCCGTCCGATCGGTCGATTTTTCGGGCAGATACCGGTCCCGGAACCCGGACGCCGCCCATTCAACCGGCCCCCCCCCCCATTGTCACGAAAAATTGGTAACGCGTTCGTAAACGCGTCGCCAGTGTATCGCGGCCGGCGCGGCCTTTCAACCGCGCGCCGCCCGCTATTTTCCTGCTAATTGGAAGGCCGGCTTTTGCATACGCGCGCCCTGTTATGCGGCGAAATAAAAGCTGCGGGTCAATGACGCTTGATTTTCTACTCGATGGTTAATTTCACGCCATTCAAAGTCGAACGGTGCTGTCGCAGCGATCGCGAGGGTGTCGTTTATGGAGAGAGGATATTTATGCGGCGATCTATGGGGGTGGTGGGAATGGGTTATAGATTGATGTGGGTGAGTGTTTGGTTTAAGGTGTAGGTCAGTGACGGTGATTAGGGGTGCTTAGTTTTGTGTTTGGTATAGTGAGAGGGAATGAAGTGTCTGACAATTTTGGGGAATTCTTTTTGTTTCAAAATTTCAGGTGTTCAATACTGAATACTATTATTAAGTATTGAGTATTAAATATTGAATACTGAGTACTAGGTATTGAATATTCAATATTGAACAGTGACTATTAAGTATTGAATACTAATTATTAACTATTCAATATTCAATACTAATTATTAGGTATTGAATACTGAATACTGAATATTAAATATTGAATACTAAGCATATAGTGGTGAATATTGACTCTTGAATATTGAGTACTAAATATTGAATACTAAGTATCGACTGTTGAATATTGAGAATTAAATATTAAATATTAAATGTCGAATATCGAGTATTAAATACTGACTACTAACCCTACAGCGTTGAATATTGCCTCTCAAAAATTAAGCCCATTTAATACCACCAAATTCTTGAACACCGAACCACTGCTCCACGCAACGAAAAATCTACCGTCTCTCCAAGGATCACCGAACACAGTCCCGGTAACTTGTTGCTGGCTCATCGGGGATCGCCTATCGGAAGATCGTGTTTACTTCGGGCGATGGCGTACACCCGCGCAGCGTCTCGCGGAAACGAAGGCCGAAGATAAACGGGTCCCGTTATCCTTGTTAGTTACACGGCAACACCGAGGCTTAGCCCTTTGCTGGATTAACTATCCGCAAAGGCGACAAGATATTAAGCCGGTAGCGGCGCGGCCCGAGTTTACGGGGGCGTTTACGGGGGGACGACGACGACTCGCGCTCAGTCATAAACGAAGCCCGGCGTGGTGCCGCGCGATGCTGCTCGTTGGTTGGTTAACCCTTTCGCGCCGAGCGCCGCACATATGCGGCATCCAAATGATGTGTATGCAAGCGACATCCGTGGTCAAAACACAAAAATCATTTTGTATTTTTATAATTTCGTAGATCCTTTCATATTAAAAATGTAAACATGTTACATTAAAACAATGATTGTTTTATTCAGCACAGTTATTTCAAACTAAGAAAAACGCGTATATACAGAAATCACACGCAGTGTGAATATTTCTGGCGCGAGCTTTCGTTCGATGACAGTACTTTGGCGGACGACAATGCCGTAGCGAAAGGGTTAATCGAGACCTGCTTATCCTGCAGAGAGAGAGAGGGAGGGAGAGAGAGAGAGAGAGAGTCGAGGTGTGTATCGACTGGTTAGATCGGCGGTTGATCATTGATTCCGATTGCCGGGCGATGCGACGCGGATATTTATAGGGGCTGCGCCGATGATTTAGGTGAGCGTACGCGGACGCGGAGTAGATTAGATCGCCGGCTTATATAAGGATTTATATCCTTCGAATTGGATCGAGCGAAGTCGCTTATCGATAAGATCCGAGATCGCGATAGCGGGAAATAAACGGGGTGTTCTCGATCGATCGATTCGCGGAAACGTCGCGATCGAAAAAATTACGGTTTAGAGACTGATTGAATCGACTTGGATTACGGTAATAATTGATATTCGTTGTTTGTTTTTTGATCTAGTGTTTTTTAACAATTGCTGCAGTTTGATAAAATCGACTCGTGGTGGAAGGTTTGTTGGAATAAAATCTTTGGTAGGAACTGTTGGTCCATTTATTTCTTTAATTTCTCTGCTGCCGGATACGTATATACAATATTGACATTGAACAAATACTTTATTCGTTATGAATATTTACACTTGATCTTTTTAGAAGTGGAATATTTCACCTGTCGGAAGTCGAGTTATTTAATTACCAATAAATAATAACGATAATAATAGCAAGAGAATTTCATACTTAACAAATGATTTATTTACCTATAATTAATATAATAGCGATTTCTTTCATCGTCAACGAACTTGTTAATAAATAATACTATAACAAAACCTCTGTGGAATTGTACGAGAAATCAGAAAATTTGAAAACATTTTATTATCGACGAATTATTTACCTACCACTAAACAATAACAATAACAATAATACTAATAGTACCAATAATGTTAATAATAACTTAATAAATTACTAATATTAATAATAATAACTATAACAATAATAGCACTAATATCAATAAAAACAATACTACTACTATTAATAATAACTATCACAATAATAATAATAATAATAATAATAATAATAATAATGATAGTAATAACAAGAGCACCCCGAAAGTTACGTAACTGCCGTTTGGAGAAGTCTGGCACTCATTAGAGAGGGCAGAACGCCCGGAAAATCTGCAAACCCCGGAGAACAGAGTTCGCGTGGCAAATTGGCCGTTTCCTCTCCGTGGAAAGAGAACTCCGCGCGGTGTAGGACAGCCGTCGGAAATCGGGCCAGCCAGGATCGCGCAAAGGCTTCTCAAGAAAGAGAGAGAAAGAGAGAGAGAGAGAGAGGAAAAGGGAGAGAGGAAGAGAAGGGTTCTTCTCTTGTCGACAAAAGGAATCGTTCCCGTGTGCATCGCGGCGTTTCCACGACGGAGCGTATCGAAGCATTCTTATCCGGACTTGTTTCGGCGGTCCTCGACCGTCGACGTCTTCGAATAGAAGCGTCGCCGTCTATGTCGTCGATGTCGATGTCGTTGTCGTCGTCGATGTCATTGACGTTATCGTCGCCGTCGTTGATATCATTGTCGTCGTCGTCGTCGTCGAATAGAAACGTCGCCAACGTCGTCGTCGTCGTCGAATAGAAACGTCGCCAACGTCGTCGTCGTCGTTGATATTGTTGACGTTGTTGATATTGTTGTCGTTGTCGTCGTCATGGTTAATATCGTCGTCGTCGAATAAAATCGTCGCCGTCGTTAATTTCGTCGTCGTCGTCGTTGCTATCGTCGTGGTCTTCATAGCCGTCGTTGATATCGTAGTCGTCGTCGTCGTCGAATAGAAACGTCGTCGATTTCGTTGTCGTCGCCGTCATCTATGTCGTCGTCGTTGACGACGGAACAAAGTCGAGAGAACGTCTCGACGGCCGCTTTCTGGACCGTGTCACTGGGTCAGTTCTCCGCGTCGGCCGCGCGCGCGGTTCAACCCCGGAGCGGGCCATAGCTCGCCAGCAGCCGCGTTGACCCCCTTTCCTCTCGCTCGGACCAAAGCGTAACGCGTCATCGCTCGCGATACACCTGGCGCGCGTCCAGCTCGATTAACGCGTAAGTCACCGTTCGCCGCCTCTCTCTCTCTCTCTCTTTCTCCCTCTCTCTCTCTCTCTCTCTCTCTCTGCCTCCGCGTCTCGTAATCCACCTCTCCCCGGAGGACTATCCTCGGACCAGGCGAGACCTGATTTACGGCGATCGTGTACACCCCGCCGATCGGATTGCCCGCTCGGAATGCAGACGAGAATATCGGGCTGCGCGCGCGCGTCTCTGCACGCACCTTACACGCAGCGCTGATGCGTTCTCACGGGGATCGTTTGTTAAGAGGCTGTTCCCGGGGAAATTGCCTTTCTTGCTTCGCCGTCTTCTTCTTCTTCTTCTCCTTTGGAATTTCTTCGCCGTGCGCTTGTAACTGTTTATTGATGAAAGGGTTTGCGATTTTTTAGATCTCGTGTAATTTTATTGAGATTATTGTTTTATTATTTATTGGTGTGTAAATGGATTTTTAGATCTCGTGTAATTTTATTGAGATTGTTGTTTTATTATTTACTGGTGAGTAAATGGATTGTTAGTGATAGATTTTTATATCTCATGTAATTTTATTGAGCAACTGTTGTTTTATTTTTTATTAGCGTTTAAATGCATTATTAGCGATAGATTTTTAGATCTCATGTAATTTTATCGAGCAATTGTTGTTTTATTATTTATTGATATATAAATTGATTGTCAGTGATAAAGAGGCACGAAGTGTTGGTTCTTCATGCCTGTTATTGATTTTTACGTTGCTACACCTCAGTGGCAGCCGAACATCATACAGCAAAAGAGAGCCATGCCTACAGGAAGTGGCACCCTACTTCGCACCCAAGACACCCAAAAATCTCGCATCAAGTATCTCAAACGTCATCGAACCTAGGAAACGAACAATCTTAAGAATCATTGTCCGATTCGTTCGTCATCGTTTCACGGGGCTAACATAACGCGCGTGGTCTCCGATGGAGTGGTGAGAGAGAGAGCTCGATCGCGCCCAAGGGTTGTGTCGCGTTTAAATATGTCGCGCTAAATATAGCGTCCCCGTTCCTCTAAACATCACCACCCCAGTCCTGAAGAAATTGATCTCTCTCGTACAGAGCATGATGGTTCCAGAAACTGGGACAGCATATGGCTCTTTTACGAGCGAAGGTCGAGGAAATTGGTTCGCCCGGGAAAAGGGAGGTACACGCGGCTGTCGAAGGTCCGAGCCTCCGTTTCCTCTGTTTAATGGAACGCGGCGCTCGGTGTGCGCGGAGGGGTGAAACCAGCGGGAAATAAAGATAGAAATAAGGATGGAAGAGAGAAATAAGGGGGGAAGAGATAGAAAAATAAGGGAGGAAGAGAGAGAGAAAGAGAGAAATAAGGGAGGAAGAGAGAGAGAGAGAAATAAGGGAGGAAGAAAGATATAAATAAGGGAGAAAAAAAGATAAAAATAAGGGAGGAAGAAATATAGAAATAAGAGAGAAAAAAGATAAACATAAGAGAGAAATATGGGAAAAATAAAGAGAGGAATATGGGAAAAAATAAAAAATAGAAATAAGGGAGAAAGAGAGAGAAAAATAAGGGAATAATGAAGATAGAAATAGGGGAATAATGAAGATAGAAATAAGGGAATAATGAAGATAGAAATAAGGGAAAAATAAAGATAGAAATAAGGGAGAAATAAAAATAGAAATAAAGGAGAAATAAAGACAGAAATTAGAGAGAAATAAAGACAGAAATTAGAGAGAAATAAAGACAGAAATTAGAGAGAAATAAAGACAGAAATTAGAGAGAAAAAATATAGAAATAAAGATAGAAACAAGGAATCAAGAAAGAGTGAGAGGGGGGAGGGTGCGCTCTCGTATTTACAGAAAAATAATGGCTCGCCTAAACCGCTTTCGCCTGGTCGCGCGGAGGACGACCCCGTCCGGACCGCGAGGGGGTAGCGCGCGGGGGGACTCCGCTTTGTAACGGAGCCCCTCCCAGTTTCTAGAATTTCATCTAAAAGGAAGGGGGATCGATACCTGTAACGCAAGGTCCGCGCAATGGGGACACAATCGGGATTGAAACTAGCGCGGAGCATGTAATATACCGTAGGCTTGATTACGTAGAGGATGTATATCTATATATCTGGACACGTATTTTGATTTCAATAAATCAATATCGGATAGACGGTGCTTACTCGACCCAACCCCCGCGACAAAATATTCCTCGCGGAATAAACGAAACGACGATTGCCGCGACGCGTTAGATGGGTAGTACATTAAGATCTCAGATTTATTAGGGATTTAAGTGTACCTGTTTCTACCGAGACTCGCGTTCATTTAGCGAAACGGGGGAGATTATGCATAAACAATGGTTGTCAACAAAAATTAGAGTTTATATAATAATGAAATAATAATGGATAAGCTAGAATAGTAAATAGGCTATAATAATAATTATGCTAGAATAATAAATTAGGTTGATCAAGGTTATGTCAAAGTTATGTATATCTAATCACTAGGACATTTACCCTAATACCTCCAACCGTCAACTAATGCCTCATCAGTCAAGTTAAACCGCCTTTTTATCACAAAAAAATTACCTAAAATCGCCCTAAAAATTGCCTAAAGAATGCCTGGAAAATGCCTAAAATCACCCTAAAAAATACCTAAAAAATTCTATCACCCTTAAGAAGGTTAAAAGGTACCACACGGTGTCGAAAATCGTCGATGGATATGCTCGTCGCCGCAGCGATTTCCATTTGCGGGCGGCGGGCGGGTCCGAGCAAGGTTCCACGGAGTTCGTACGCGTGTAATTAAAAGTTGGGGTGTCGCGGCTGGATTGGATTTGTCCCGGGAGCGGTTGGCAGAAGACGGGGGTGGAGGGGGGAAGAGGAAGAGGAAGGAGGTAGGGGTGTCTCGGAGAGACGGCGGCGTTGTCTTCGGGAACTCGGCTGCCGAGGCTTTTGCTACGTGGGTTGTCGGCCCCTGCCAGGCTCAGGGACCGCGCGCGCGGCAAGATTCTCGGTCAAAGGGCGCCGCGCGGCGAGAGTCGAAGTTCCGGCGAATTATGAAGCTGACACGGCCGACAACCGCCACGGAACCAGCCGGGGTTATTTGCATTTCGTGCCGCGGAATTATTGTCCCGGGCATTCTACTTCGGAACTTCTCTCTGCCGGTGGTGAGAGCGACGAAGACATAGACATAGACGACGACCCGCTTCGACATACCCGACGACAAACCTCGTTTGCGTTCGCCTCTCCACCTGCTAGCTACCGGGCGGCTGTAGTAGCACGCGCGCCGAGACACGTGGAGGGGGAGATTTGAAGACGGAGTGAGAGAGAGGGAGAGAAAGAGAGAGAGGGGGAGAGAGGGTAAGAGAGAGACAGAGAGATAGACTAATACAAGGACAGACATACAAATACAAAGACAGACCCACAAATACAAAGACAGACACACAAATGCAATGACAGACACACAAATGCAAAGACAGACAGAGAAACAGACAAATACAAAGACAGACTGTTAAAGAGTGCTAAAGAAAGTTAAAGAGAACTAAAGAGAGCTAAAAAGAGTTGAAGAGAGTTTAGATAAAGCGAAATAAAACTAAAGGGAGACAAAAATACATTTATAAAAACGTTTATAAAAATCCTTATAAAATCGTTTAAAAAAGTACTTCTAAAATCGTTTAAAAAATCCTTACAAAAACAATTAAAAAAGTCCATACAAAATCGATTAAAAAAGTCCTTACAAAATCAATTAAAAAAGTCCTAACAAAATCCTTTAAAAAAAGTCCTTACAAAACCAATTAAAAAAAAAACACTAATAAATTCGTTTAAAATGCAATTAAAAAACCGTGCCCCCTGAAAAATCTCTCGCAGCCACAATGAACAACGCTTTTCTCTAACACGTCTTCGCCGATTGGTGCGACATAGTTCGCACACGGTAGTCTCGTCGAAACGTTGTTCGACACCCTATACAGACCCCAAAGAGCCAGCTAGGGGATGTTACGGCGCGCGCGCACAGATACACGCGGACGGGGTGGTAACACGAGCGCCGCGCTCTCGGGGCACGTAGAATCGTCGCGCGGTATAATTTCTGTAACACGTAGCGATCTCTTGCGAGGCCGGGGGTATATTTCACGGGTTATTTACGCAGCCGAAAAGTTTCGCGCGCTGGTCGCGCGGAGGCGAACCGTTGCCGCGATAGAATTTACGGCGGTATTAGGATAACTAGCACCCCCCGGCCCGTATCACCCGGCCGGCGATAAATAAACCGTCGTCGTCCCCTCTCTCTCCCCTCCCCGCACTTAAGAGAAATTTTTCTGGCCGAGGTCGCGGACAAACCACCTACGAGATTTACGAGGCTAATCTGCGGATCCAGGTGCGAGGGAATGCCTGTCATCAATCCCGAGATCCTTGTGTCAACAGATCTCGCGGATTTTCGTTCGGTTGGCGCGCGCACCGCTTTGCTCGTCGAGGACTCCAACCCCTTCGCGCTGTGACCCGCGTTCGACCGGGTCGCTAAGATGCCGGGAAGTGCTCGCGATAGTTTCCGCGTTGCTTGCAATTTTATGGTATAGTAATATAGTACTATACTGTAGTATATTACATTATAGTATATTACATTATATTATAGTATATTGTGTTTCATTGTGTTATAGTGCATTATATTGTATTATATTGTACGAATTATCTTCTGTAATGTGAAGCTGTATTACACTGTACTATATTGCGTTATATTATACTATATTGTGTTATATTGCATTACATCGCATTATATTGCCCTATAGTATATTATATCGCAATATTTTGTATTATATTATCCATACTTAAATCGCACCTATTACATTCCGCAACCCCAATTAATTAAAATCCACCAGAAACTAAAAACAAATAAAAAAATCCGCGAATAAACGATGCTCGAGCGCGACACGCTCGTCCCTTTTCGCGCCAGGAAATCATTAGGCTGTCGACAGATTCTGGTCATAGTCGCAGTTCCGTAGGAAATCGTGGAACAGGCGCGGCAAAACGACCGTAACGATTCGCGCTGTTTCATAGAAAGGGGGGTTGGCGGTGTTTCATTGTGCAACGAAACTCCATCTCGCCTATCAGGGCACATTGTACACCCTCGTACGTAGTTCCCTGATAAATTATTTCACCGGCGAAGAGCCGCGCCCCGTGCCGTTCCTGACTGTTGGAAACTGTGTGGAGGACCACGTGACGAAGATTCCCGTTTAACAATTCCGTCCCGTGGCCCTTAAGGGTGCCGGAATTCTCGAGGCGCGGCTCTTAGGGGAATATCAAAAGGCTCCGAGGGGACCGAGGGTCCCTGCGCGGCCACTGAGAAACTATCGAGACCTCGAAGACTATACAGGAGCTCTTAAGAGACTGTAGGGAGGATAAGAAGAGGAAGAAGAGATCTTGGCGTCTCCTGGGAGACCGGCTGAAAGACTTGGAAGTCTACCTTTGCTGATCCTTCGGGGACTCGGTGGTCTGTCAATGTAATCTTGGCGAAGCCGGACAATTTGTTAGCATTCGGTCTATCTGTTACAGTAATTTTCATCGCGACTGCACCTCTTTAAACTACAACAAAGAATTAAAAAAAAACTTAGTGAAAAAATCAAACTAATTAATTCACCAACACCTGCCACAGACGACGTATTAATTAACAAATTAATTTTTCTTCCTATTATTAATTGATCTTCCTAGATACAGCAATCGCGTAACATAAAGCTAAAATAAGCCAAGAGGGTAGTTTCATCCTGCGCCAACTACTCGATAAATGTACGATAAATCTGTAAAATCCTGCTACACCGAACTCCAGGCATGCGCTACTAGATTCTTGTGACTCGATCAGAGAGCCCCGAGTCAATCAATTTCAGCTCGCCGTCAAATTAACACGAAGTCGCGGCGCGGTCGATCAATTTAAAAAAATTCAATTTTCCCCGGGATCAATAACCAAAGATAATGCCCGGTTTACGGTGCACAAAGACGGGCGAGGCGGAAGGAGTTCATGAACGCCCCTCTCTCTCTCTCTTTCTCTCCTTTACTCGCTCTTTCTGTGCACATCCCGCTCTCGAAATGAACCGCTTTGATGGATGTTCTTGGCCCGTTAACGCACGCGAGAGAACGCCGCGGCACGAGCTTGCGCGCTCGCTCTCGCGAGAAATAGAAGCGTAAAACGGTGTGAATGGTCCGTTAATCAATCAACCGCGAAGGTCGATTAGGTTAATCAATCAAGGCGGGCCCGGGTTCGACCGAGGATCGCTCGCTCGGTTCGGATCGAATTAAATGTACCGCGAACCCTTTAACGACTATATTTACAACCGGTGTACGCCGACGCGCGGACGTGTCCCCCGCCTAATCGCGGGCTGGTACGCGCGTGTGTGCGTGCGCGTGCACACCGGCGAAACGTGGATAACGCGGACGCGTGGGCCACGGGGCTTTGGTAATTGAAACCGGTCGCCTGGATTTCGCGACGATTCTTCGTGGAGATCGATGTTGCGACCCGATTCCTATCTATGGTTTAGCAGACCGAGATGAAGCTAATTCTTATGGAGCGGGGAGAGAATTGAGGAGAGAGACTGAAGAGCGAAGCGAGGAGAAAAAGGAGAAGGGGGAAGAGGAGAGACTCGGGAGAGAGGCGAGGAGAGGGAGGAGCCTCGGCTTCGAGAAAATTTCAGAACCGAGGAGAGAGAGATGAGTACAGGAGAGGAGAGAAGGAGAGACTGAGGAGAGAAGAACCTCGGCTTCGATAAAATTTCAGAACCGAGGAGAGAAGCGAGGAGAGAATCAAGGAGAGAGAAGGAGAGAATGAGGAAAGAAGCGGGGAGAGAGAAGAACCTCGGCTTCGATAAAATTTCAGAACCGAGGAGAGAGATGAGTACAGCAGAGAAGGAGAGAAGGAGAGAAGCGGGGAGAGAGAAGTACCTCGGCTTCGATAAAATTTCAGACGAGAAGAGAAGCGAGGAGAGAATCAAGGAGAGTGGAAAGGAGGGACTCAGGAGAGAAGCGAGGAGAGGGAAGAGCTTCCCTTCGATAAAATTTCAGATTACCCGAGATCACCAGATTCCGTAATTCGGTTAGGCTTTTTGGGCGTGTCCGAGCGACCATACCCTGACCCCATAACTGTCCGACCCGCCCACGCTGACATCGATAGCCCGGTTTTCTCAGGCTATTCTGCCACCATCGAATTCTATGGGATCGTTACGGCGCGGACAGGATACTGGAGCCAGTTACTGTGCGGTGAACAAGGTGACTGTTTCCTGATCTTTACTTTCATAATTCCTGCTGTTTCAATAATATTTTTCGGGTGAATTTA
Organism: Augochlora pura; assembly: GCF_028453695.1. Lineage (NCBI taxonomy): Eukaryota > Metazoa > Arthropoda > Insecta > Hymenoptera > Halictidae > Augochlora > Augochlora pura. The sequence goes on along the minus strand of NC_135777.1, from coordinate 21,840,509 downwards.
TAGGCTCGCTTCTTTGTCGAAGTGTAGCTAGCGTCGACTCTACGTCGCCAAGCTATGGGATATGGCTGCAAAGAGCGTCGCTCGACGTCACTGAGCTATGGGGTAGCCGCAGAGAGCGTCGTTCGACGTCACTGAGCTATGGGGTAGCCGCAGAGAGCATCGTTCGACGTCACTGAGCTATGGGGTAGCCGCATAGAGCGTCGTTCGACGTCACTGAGCTATGGGGTACCCGCAGCTAATATTGTTCGACGTCGTCGAGCCATGGAGTAGCCGCAGTGAGCATCGCTGGACGTCGCCGAGCTACGGAATGGCCACAGCAAACGTCGTTCGACTTCGTCGACCTATGGGGTGATCGCTCAACGTCGCCAAGTCATACCATAGCCGCAGCAAACATCTCTCAACATCTCCAATCCATGGGGTGACCGCAGCTAACATCGTTCAACGTCGCGAAGTCTCTAAACCATGAAATGTCCGCAACAAGCGTCGCTAGACCTTCCCAAGCCATGGGGTAGCTATAGCTAGCATCTCTCAACATCGCCAATCCACGGTGCAGCCGCCATGAACCCTACCAACCAAAACGCATCGCTTTCAAGGGGGTGAGAGACAACAACGCCGTCTTCGACTCCTTCAGCCCGAGCGACGAGCGCAGATTGCACCAGTAACGTTCCTCCTCGTTGCAGCTGTGCACCGCCGCGTTCGGAATAGCTCCCTCGGTAATTTCGTCCAATGGACTGCCTGCCTGCCTGCCTCCTCCTCCTCCTCCTCCTACTCCTCTTCTCTCTCCTCTAACGCCGGCTTCGTCTTTCGCTCAGACCCCGGGAACAAAGGGGACGGGGAAAGAGAAGTTGAATTGCAACGTTACATCACCGGTTACTTAACCGCGGTCACACGCGACCACGTTCGCCGAACTGCCGATCGACACGCCGCTCTCGAATTCGGGGCCGTCCTTTTCCCTCTTCCCTTGTCCTTCCGGCCAACCCTTGCTGACCACGAGCGTCGCGCCGGTTCTGTAATTGGCTGCGACGGTTCTTGGAAAAATCGGAGAAGAGATTCGGGAAACGCTTCGGAGAAGGAGAAGCGATGTGTGGAGTTTTATGGTTGGTGGAGTGTATTTTGTGGTTGGTGTAGTATATTTTGTGGTAGGTGTAGTATATTTTGTGGTAGTCATAAAGACGACGCTATTGGAGCGAGATAGAAACATTGTTCAAAATGGTTGAAAAATTAAGAAATAAGTAGTCGTTTTTTCTTTTTTAAAAAATAATTTTTGCGATAGTTATAAGTGATACAGTGATGCTTTTAACACTAAACTAATTAATTTTAACTAAATTTCAATCTATAGTTTTCGAGATAAATTTCGCGTAAGTCAAAAATTAAATTGCAAAAGTGTGAGAAGGAATTTGAAAGCATTTTTCATACTAAAGGTCCTAACCTATTAGTTATTAAGTCCATTAATAACGATATTAAATACGTCTAAGTCGCTATGGAAATAGTACTGTTTTTATCCTGAATTTCCCAAAGGATTAAAAGAGAAAAATCATCGAACTTATATTTCCAGCAATTAACAATTTTTATACTGCACAAAGGTCCCAATCTATTAGTTACAATGTCCGTTAATAACGATGTTAAAGTCGTCTAAACCGCTTTGAAAATAGCGCAGTTCCATCGAAGATCCAGCAGCGTCCCCGTTCCTGCTCGACACGAACCGGGAAGTCACCGCTTTCTCCCTCCTCGGGTCGGCTGACTCACGAGGATACCTCGCAGCCGCATATCCGGCTCGGCAGCACGCCCCCGCGCGGTTCTCGATTTCTTGAAACGGGAGACAAGTTTTTACACAGGCCGGCTGACCAACCAGCGAAAGTGCACACGCATCAACCACCTACGGGGCAGACTTTCTTCGCTGCTCGGTTACCTTATCCACCGACCCGTACCCTGCTCTCGCTTCTCTTATGCAATCGAGTCGGGGAACAAGTATACCCTTAATTAACACTTTATCGATTCTATTTAATAACATATATATGTTAAATATTATCCATATACGACGACGACGCGCAACATGTTAAAAGTAACTTATAACTGTCTTCTACATTTTGCAAACATTACCATCCACCATCTCTGTCAACTAGCATAAAAAGTAGTATAAACATTAAAGCAACCATTCTAAAGACGACGTCATCGTTCAATGAATCCTGCGGGAATCCGTGCCACGAAATCCATTGACGACCATCCCGGTCGTTTATAAATATCCCGGGGATCGTTGACGGGAAAGGGTGTATCGGCTTAATTGACAACGACGTTCGCGTCGAAGTCGGCGAATTCCGCGGGCATCATCCGCGCGCTCGCGGCCCGGCCAAGTTCAAAAGGCCGTGGCGCGCCGTCTATTGACACGGTGCCAACTGCCAGACATTTTACTCTATTACTTCCTAGGCTGCGGAGAAGTGGGGAGAACGGAGGCAGAGAGGGGGATATGCACGATGCATTCGTGGCCGGGCGTCGGAGTGGACTTAATTGCGAGTGTCATCCTGCGGATACACAGTGCACCAGCACCGCAACGCGTGTTACACGTGACTCGGGGATATTGTGCCGGCGCGCGACGACGGCGACACACGGTGCACGGATTCGAGGATCGGGCGGATCTTATTGGGTTTCTCGATCGATTGATCGCGGATTTTTTTAACCCTTAAGCTACGGCAGATTTTTGCACGGCCGTAGCAATTAGCAATTCCGTGAAAACAATTATTGACTCTCATTTAGCAGTTCCATAAAAATAAATCATGACTCTCATTTAGCAATTCCGTAAAAACAATTATTGACTCTCATTTAGCAATTCCATAAAAATAATTCCTAACTCTCATTTAGCAATTCCGTACAAATAATTCCTAACTCTAATTTAGCAATTCCATAGAAACAATTCCTGACTCTCATTGAGCAATTCCATAAAAACATTTATTAACTCTCCTTTAGCAATTCCATGAAAATAATCTATAACCCTCATTTAGCAATTCCCTAAAATAATCACAAAAGTCATCGCACTTCGATCTCTGTTAAAAAATTAAAAAAAAAGTCCTCACCGATTTCTTTATCATCGTCGAGCAAAAATTAATTACCTCCACGGAGTCGGTCGTCGCGAAATAAACGAATCTGTCTCGCTGCGTTCAATTTCCCTGGCGTCCTACATAAAAAGGAGAACGGTTTCCGATCGGTTTGTTAATCACGGCAACGTATATATACATATATTTGCCGGCGGTCGGAGCCGAGCGAGTAATGATTTCGTTTAGAAACCGGTGGCCCATTGTCTGCGGGGAAAAGAGAACCAATTGGAAAATCGAAGTTAAGACGATTACACCCCGGGTTCTCTCTCTCTCTCCCCACCTATTACCCACGCCCGATCGGTCAGAACGATTTACCTAGAACCGGCCAGCGGTTTAATAGATTTTGGCTGTTCTCCAGTGAAATCGGTTATCGATCCGCGAGCGGATTGGTAATTTCAGGTACGGCGTATCGGTGCCCGCGATTAAAAGAGCAACGATTACACCAGCGCGACTCCGGACCGATCCGTGTTTCCTTTTATTTCGTCGACGGGCTGCCGCGAGGCGAAGCGATCCGTTGGCAGAGCGACGCGCGGCGCGCTCGTCGTTTCGTCGGTTTATTAAGCCGCGTTCGCGTGGAGTCCCCCCCTCCCCGCTTTGTCCGTGAAGCGAATCGAATTCGCGGCGATTTTAATCGAAATAAAACACGCCGGAATTGTAAACGCTCGGCCGCTTCGCGGTGCGGCGAGGAGTCCTCCGGCGGAAATCATTTACACGTCGCGGACCCTTATCGCTATTTAACGTTGCTTTATCTGATTTAGTATTTTAGTACTTTGCAACTATTATTAATATATTATTTAGTATTTTCTAACTATTATTATATATTATATTGGATATTACTATCTAATTTAGTATTTTGTTCTAGTATTATAAAAATGGGAGTTTGCCTGTATATTTTACTAAATTAAATTCATTTATTGGCGGATGTAATCTTTTATTTATAATTATATTTTTGCGACGATGTTAGCGAAAATTTTGTACTTTTCAGTGAAAAGGTTTGGTCTGTGATAAAAGTCGAATTTCTTAATTTTTATCCCAAGGAAAATTTTTGTTTAATATAAAAATCAGTTAGACAAAGTTATTAGATTATTATATAATATTGCACATTTATACTATTGTAATAATATATTGTATATTTTAATTATTATTATTATTATTATTATATAAAGAGAAGCATTGAAATTGCCCAGCAAAAATGAAGCTAATTACTTTCACAAATTTCCTTTTAATTTACAATCACGCAGAAAAATAATCCGCTTAATAATTAACAATTTCAACTAGTTACTTCTCCCAATCAATTTACACTAATCTACAGTAATTAACAATCACAGCTCGTTACTTATCGCAAGCAATTCACAACAATTTACCGTAACCAACGAGTTATAATTCGCTGGTAATAATTATCGCTCGTTCTACTTCTTAATCCAATTACTATAAATTAGTAGGAAATCGTACCACTTTTCACCCGACGCTATAGCAGCCGCGTGGCAGTAAATTCTCTGACCGGCGGAGTTAACACCGTCCCGCTTGACACGTCCCGGCTGCTGTATATTTTTTTAATTAACCGGACAAGCTCCCCGGCAACATGTTACCGAACCCCCGCGGAAGACAATGAGCTTTCGGCGGGGCGGGGCCCCGTCCTAAATCATTCCCATTGTAAAATTTAATTACCTTTTCGGTAATCGGCAGCTGGGAATCGATTGTCGACGCCGGACAATGCAATTTACAAACCTAATCGCCTGTTGCGGTCCAAACGCGAGGCATATAATACCGGCGGGTTTGGCGACCGCGTTGCCGCCGCGTTTGATAGAGTTCGCGTTCGCGCCGCCATTAATACGAATCGATCGATAAGATCGTCCGATCGATCGAGAAGATCGTTTTGGATCATTTTAGATCGGTGTTATGAATAAAGTTTAGATTTAAAGATTGTTTCAGATTTAAGGTTAAAATGGCTTCGAGTGCCAAGGGTACCATTGGCTTTTTCGCTTGGCAAGAATGTTAATATAATGATTATTTTGCAACATGGTTGAACAATTTTATGGTGCCTCACAGTCACCATTCAAGTGCAAAGGGTTAAACGAAATCCATCTCTGCATCGCGTCCATAAATCTCAGATCAAAACTATGCATCTACCAACCTCGCCAAGCCGTTTTCTAGGACTTCCGCGCATGCGTCGCCGGCCCCCACTCCTCGCGTAACCTATTCTCCTGCGAACGGCACGGTCCGCCAACGTCGGCCTCGCGGATCGTCGGCAAACAAAGGTGAAATGGATTTTCGAAACGAAATGATGGTCGAACGAAATAATCGCGATTTCCACGGTGAAAAAAAAAATAGAAGAAACAGGATCGGGAAATTCCTCCGGCTCCGGCCGCTGGAAAATGCTCGACGCGCGACGGGGGTCTAAAAATACGCCGGGAACGGGCAATTTCGGCGCGGAATCCACGGGCCGGCCGACAACAATCCGCGCGGGCACGGCCCGCTTTCGCTCCGGCGGAATCTCTATGATTATTTAATTCAAGAAAATCAACGTCCCGCCGATTCCGCGTCGACGCCGCCTATAAATAACCGCGGAACGGCCGGATGCACCGCGGAACGGAGAGAATTCCTCTCGGCTCCTCGGGCGATCCTCGCGGTGAGGAAAAGTGGCTGGCGCTGTGCTCCGCTTTCGAACGCCGTTCCGCTTTGATGAGAGAAGAGAGAGAGAGAGAGAGAGAGAGAGAGAGAGGACGGTGTGCGTGCCGTGTTTCACGCACATTGTTAAAGGGTTTCTTTCCTGGTCCGACGAAACGCGCGCCGGCTCCTCGCCGTATCGATCTTTACGACCTAATTTAAGGAGGCTCGGACGGAGCGGGGACTTTAGGCTCGCTCAAGGTTCCGTCGCGGTCGCGTAGCTTGCTCTGTCGCTGTTTCGATGTTTGCTTTGACCGATGCGCGTTCACGAAAATGGGCTGAAAGGATATTCTTTTACCTTTTAACGATTTGACGTCTTTTAACGATTTTATGTCTTTTAACGCTAAGTGAATCAAGAGATATGCTCGTTTAACGACTGATAGGAGACATTTCTACGCTAATCGATATACAGGGTGGGGCCGAAACTATTGCCACCTCAAATATCTTTGAAAACTATAAGTTTCACAGAAATATTTGCTGAAACAAAATTGCACGGTACGAAGGGGGACATCCGGTGGCGATAATAGTTTGTTTGCAGGTGGAGGTACTTCGGACATTTGAAGGTCACCTTCATTTTTTTAAACGGATCGGTCTGTTTTTGCTTCCGTATAAGTATCCTCTCAGAATCTCCGCAGAATCCTCTCTTCCCGTGTCGCGAACGAATATCCGCTATTTGCGAGCGAATTGTTAATTGAGACAGACGTGTACGCAACGCGTCGAGACAGTTCAAGGTCCATTGTGTCACCATAAATACATTATTCACGAACCAACGATCATAGATCGATCGCGGTCTCATTCATACATCGATCGTCGATCATACATCGATCGTCGATCGTACATCAACCACGGTCCCGATCATAGAAATAAGCTCCGTGCGCCGCCTCCGCTCTCCTTCGGTTTATTTCGACGATCGCCGGTGGAACAAGAGGTTTTCACGTTTTCTAAACACAGTCGTCCGGATTGCCGCGCGCCCGCGCAAATCGATTTCGTAACTTCGCGAACACCGGAGAAGTCACGTTCCCGCGATAAATCCCATTCCGGCGTGTGTGTCCCGCGCGGTCCGCGCGAAACTCGGGAGAACACGGTCTTATCAAACGGAGAACGAACCGCGCGCGGAGGGGGAGGGGGGGATGACTCACACGGGGAACGGTTCTGAAATAGCGTTCACGGAACCTGCCGGCGACGGTAACCGAACAGCGCGCGTAGAGAGAGGGACACGCACCGCGCGGCGTTACGAATGTTCTACCGTGGCCAATTACGACTGTGACGCAGTCCGTCGATAATGGAGCCATTCGTTGAACGCGCGACGTCGAGAAGACGGAACCACCGTGTCGGGAACGGTCGCGCAGCGGGGCTATTTTGCTCCGAGCGAGCGGGCAAGATCGGCGACTCTTTTTTCTCGAGCGTCATCTTTCGATGACGATCTTGTTCGTTGATGGCTAGTTCACGTCCGATATTATTCATTATTTTTTATTTATCGTTGTTGCCCTTGAATCGTATAAGGTTTATATAACAGTGACTTGTAATTCAATTTTTGTAGATTGGTTGTAATTTTGTAATTGGTTGTAATGTATTTTGACATTCGGTTGTAAATATTTTTGTTATTACGAGTTAATTAAATTTACTAAGATTTTCATATTTTTCTAGTAAACTAGTGGACTGTAGAATATTTATAAAATAAAATAGTATTAATTGCTTTACTATTAGTTCACACGTTTACAGACAATTTTAATATGTTGAGTCTTGCTGGCAATTCATGTGGTCGTTGTAAGTTTGAAGAAATAGCACAACTGTTTAATATTATATGTTTAATATATACTGTTTTTAAAATTAATAAACATTAAAATATTAATAATATAAAAGTAATATTATTAATAATATAAAAGTAATATTATTAATAATATAAAAGTAATATTATTAACAATAAAAAGTAATATTATTAACAATAAAAAGTAATATTATTAATTAAAAGTACTCGATATAATAAATAGTAAAAGTTCTCAATGAAGAAATTGCATAGAACTGCTAACTTCATTCAGTCTTCTAGGGTGTCTCCTCCCGCTTCTTCAAAAAACCCCATCGCGCACCAATTCGGTGGCTGTTCGCATCTGTCGGCCGCCTTTGCCGCGCCGCGCCGCAACGAAGATCGCGGATACGCGTAGGCGCCGCGTTCTAAAGTATTCCCGGGCAACGGGGAACTTGCTCGACCAGCCTCGGCGTTTTATTCAAACCGAGGTATCGAAAATCTCGACGACGTTGAAACGAGCGTAAACGTCGGCCAGCGCCGCGCCGAAGTCCTGGCACAATGTCCCGGGGTCCTCGAACTTCCCTCCTCCTCCTCCCCACCCCGAAACTTCCGCGAAACCCTCCTACGCGAACTAAAGTGCTCGGCATTGTGCGCGGGTGTTTCAATGAACAACGGATATAAAAAACATAATGTTGCGCGAGCCTCGCGGCGTGGAACGCGCGGACCGACGGGAGACCCTTTTCTTTCTCCAACGAATTTCGAAGTTTCTCTTCTCGGCTGTGGTCGGGCGACTTTCGAGGACTTCGCCGCGGATCCTTGCGACTCCGCGAACGTCTCGGATGCTCGAGCGTTTCCAGGCGGGCGTTGGCTCGCCGCCAGTCGAGGACCCTTCTTTGGGGTAGCTGGCTACGGGGGCCGCCGTAAATCAGATCGCGACGAATCAAAGTGAATGTAATCTTGGCGGTTTTAAGTGGACCGCGGATTTTTCAGCGAGGATAGAAATTTTTAAAGAGGACTCTGAGAGACGGGAATTCTTTTTCTAATTATTTCGATGAAAGCAGCGTGATCGGATGATTAAATTTTTTTCTTAGGCCTTTAGGATTTCAATTTTAAGTTTTTTGGAGTTTTAATTTTAGGTTGTTTGGATTTTAAGTTTTTTGGATTTTTATTTTAGGTCTTTAGAATTTTTATTTCAGGTCTTCGATACGTGGCGAATGGAATTAATTCTAACCTAATTTCTAAAAAGTTGTTTCGACGTTATGGTTCCTTTACTTTATTAAAATTTATAGTAAGTAATAACGTTGAAGAAGTAATTCTACAAGTTCGCTTTGCAATGATGATTCAATTAAATAAAATACTTTAACACTTCATCGACCGGTCAAATTTCGTACAGCGATCGATCTCGCTGCGTCACAGCATCCTCATGGGTAAGACTAGGCGCAAAGGGTGGTCCTGTACCCATCCCCCTTCGTCCCCGTTTCCGAAGAACACGCGGCTTTCTTTCACGGTCATCATCGAAGTTTCGCGGCGCGATGCGAAAAGTTTCGATGGTTCCCTTCTTTACGGTGTCTAGCCGGCGACGCTCCATCCCTCCGCATGCAAATTTCCACGAAGTAGAGAGAGAGGAGAGAGAGAGAGAGAGAGAGAGAGAGTAGGGCTCTCACGGCGCTTTGACCCCGGGGCCGCGTGATTTCGTCAAGGGTAATCGAGTCCTGTGTTCTCTATCTTGTTCAGCGACGACTCCTCCCCCCCCCCCCCTCCGTCCCCCGGCAACTTCCAAGGCGAATATTCTACTCTCTGTTTTCTAAACTAATTCCCCGGTAACGAGGCCGACTCTCCGCTTCTCGGGAAAGAGAGAGAGAGAGAGAGAGAGAGAGAGAGAGAGAGAGAGAGAGGAGGACGTGGCATTAACAATGGAGGAGGAGCGGTACCGTTCCGTTCAAGGATTAAAGTTCATTAGCAAATTGCCAGGCTTCTCGCACTTAGCCGGCGTACACAATTTTCTAAAACGGCGCAACACGGCGATGCCTCTCGATTTCGGCCGTGGTGGGGGGGCTTTTAAACCCCGAGTCCTCGCCTCTTTTCAGCGATGGAATGCACACAGTCTGCTCTTCGGGGTTACGCTGACGAACTTCGCACGGAGACTTCAGGGGCGCGGTGAGCTGAGGGAAGAGCATCGTTTTTCGGAATTTTAGTATTTTTAGAACAAACGAATCGATTTGCGAAGAAACAAATCAACTTGAAAAGGAACAAATCAACTTTAAAAGGAACGAATCAACTTAAAAAAGGAACAAATTAACTTAAAAAAGGAACGAATCAACTTCGGAAAAACTGAATCGTATTTACCCCTTCGCAACTGATGCGAAAAAAAGATGCAGACCGACTGGAGCCAATCCGACGTTGATGTCGAACATATGCCACGGCAAGAACGCGTCGTTGGGCTCCTTCTGAGCGCAGCTGGTAGAAAACAGGGTGCGAAAGGGGAACGGGGAGTAGAGAGGGAGGGGAGGGGTTCGGTGTTAAGAGGAGAAGAATGCGCTCGATCGGGAGGTTAATCGCGGGAAAGTGTGTGATTCGGTGCGGAGAGGAGGACGAGCGAAGCGAAGAAAATTTCGCGATGGGAGGAGGGGGAGGGGGGGAGATCCGAACTGGTCCTGGGGTTCGGAGGCCTTAGTCAGCGGATTCTTCGATTCGGTACTACGCGAGAAGGCAACGACCGATGGGGCGACGAACACAACAGGGGACCCCGGCTCACCGAGATGCACCGTGTGGCACCGGAGTTAACCCAGGGCAGGTAGTCGATGCACGCCAGGTATGCGTGTTGCGCTCGTGTTCCTCTCGCCCGGCTTCTTTCGTCGCTTTTCTACCTCTTTCTTTCATCGGCTCTTTCGCTCCCTCCTTCTGGCTTTCGCTCTTCGTCTCTTTCGATCCCTTTTCCTCTCTCTATCTCTCTCTCTCTCTCTCTATTTTTCTCTCTTCGTCTCTTTCGCTCTCTTTCTTTCTCTGCCCAATTTTTTTCTCTCTCTCTCCGCCTCTTTCGCTCTATTTTCCTCTCTCTCTCTCTCTTCGTCTCTTTCGCTCTTTTTTCCTTAAAAATTTACGCCATTTTTATTAACCCTTTGCATTAACCCTTTCGAGTGGTGACTCCGAGGCACCACAAAAATTGTTCCATCACGTTCCAAAGTAATCTCTATACTAGCAAAGTGTGCATATTAAAAATTGTTAAGGTTATGTTATGTTTAGAGTATGAATCACAAGAATCAATTATATACGCATAAAATGCACTTTGTTATATAAATTGGAAATACTAGAAGCCGAAGAAATTATTGTAGGTTTACAGTTAAATTGGCTTCGAGCGCAAAGGGTTAAAATAAAATGTCCATATCTCTCTCTCTCTTTCTCTTCGTCTCCCTCGCTGTCCGAAGCCGTTCCCTCGTTCCTTGGCCTCCTTTCGAAGCCTTTTTTCCGTTTTACCGGGCCAGGGGACTCGTTCACTTCCCGATCGAGGCTATCGGCCCGCGGGCCGATGGCTATTTCAAAGGGTCAAATCGAGCTGACTGGGGGAGGGGAGGAGGAGGAGGGGGCGAAGGGGAGGGGGGTATACAAGCCCCGATATTTCATCGGTGCGCCCTCGAATTTAAGTGTCTTTTCGGTTTCTCACGCGAACGAGCCCTTTGTCCGGCGAGAAGAAAGCGCCTGCCGGCGAAGCCGAAGATTATACAACCTGTGCCCGCGATCCGGAATCCGGCGGGCGGGATTCTACGGAAAAATGTCCGATCGTCTCGCCGAACACCGGACCCTGAACCGCGCGCGTCCCCGGGTCTCTGCACCGGACAGCCGCGATTCTTGTACGAAATTAGATCCTTGTCGTTACATGCCTCTCTCTCTCTCTTTCTCTCTCTCTCTTTCTCTCTCTCGCTTTCTGCGTTCTACCAACCAGCGCCAACCCTAAATTCATCGAGATGTATCGACCATGTGCAACCGAGCGGCGACTCGATTCGACGACGAAATTGATAAATCTATTTCAAAGAACATTTTTTTATTATTAAAGTTCAAATTTATAAAATTGGTAAAAAAGTGATTATCAATTATCCTCGTTGAATTGTTCTAGCTACTGATTTGATACTGTTCAGGATTTTTTTTTTAATATTTGCAATATGTGCTCTTCACTTTTTTAAACAAAGCTAGAATATTGTAGGTGTTTCATAAAATTGTTGAAAGTTCGATTATTAATACTGTTCTTAGTTGAAACATTTTATCGAACGATTTGCCACTATTCAAGGTTTTTTTTAAATATTTGAAATACTTATTATGATATATTTATTAACTTTACTCACTTAAAGCTTCATTTTTTAAACAATCTAAAATGTTGGGTAACACTTCCAACAACTCGCTGAAACCCTCAACAATTTCATAAAATTAAAGTATCCTATTCAATTTTCCAATTTTAATAAAATTAATTAATATGGGAAACTTCCAAATGAACTAATGGAAAATGAGAAATATCCAAATTAATTAATAGGAAATTTCCAAATAAATTACTAGGAAACTTCCAAACAAATTAATAAGAAATTTCCGAATGAATTAATTTTGCAATTTTATTCCCCAACAAATTTATCTCGTTTCCGTCTTTATGAAACAACTTTAAGTTTCATTACTATTCAAACTATACCACTTGGAAGTTCAATCGCCGCAGGTGGAACGCACCGTGTCATCGGATTGTTCGTCGAAAAGCGCATTCTATTCGCGCAGCGATTTCGGCGGCAATAAATAGTGAAAGGCTTGTGCCCCGGGATGGGCGCCGCGGCGACATTGTAATCAAGCAATTACTGCGAACGACACAATGTCACCGGGGGGAGGGGTTTCGGTTCGCGGGACAAAGAAAGGCTCGCGACAAATCTATTCGTCGCGTCTCATTACGCCTTATTGGCGGCGATTAACACGTTGCGCGACTGCCTAATTGGACGCGCGGTGCGTCCGCGTTTCCCGCGCTTTTCCATACGCGCCCCGCGCGATTATATCGAACGCGCAGTGCTTTGAAAAATAGAGAAAAATTCAAGAAATGAATAATTAAAAAATTCTTATTATTATATATTTGAAATCTAGAATATTTATATTTGCATAAAGAATTGAGGAATATTAAAAAAGCAGTGTATAAAGTAGTAACAAAAATGTTAGTAAAGGCAGCGATATCTGGTTGTTTCAAGCATTTGTTATATCGCCGCGACTTTAATATTAAATTATTACATTAAAAATTAAAAATTATATTAAATTATTATTCAAAGTTCGCGGTGATAAATTTATAATATTAATGGTTTATTCGATTCAGGGTATTAAAAATTAGTTATTTTGACTTGTATGTGCTTTAATTATTTATTCCATTGTATAGTTTAATTGCATTAAAAATTATATATCTATGGAGATATCTGATCTATACGTTTGATATATTTTAAATTAATTTTTATTAGAATTAGGTAAAATATGTATTGGGATCTCAACCAAAAATTATTCCTGGAACCTTCCTCTAGTTTACTATACCAAGACTTTCTGCCTTCAGCTGCCTTTCCGCTTGTAATTTGATATTTTAGTAGCGCGTCCGAGGACAAATCGGGATATCCTTGAGAAATGGGTTCCTGCTCCTTTCTTTGTCCATAAGAAACAGATATTTCAACAATGATTCAATTTAAAAAATTACGCAGAAGCCATTTACAGAGTTTTAAAGAAATTTAGCAACCTTTCATATATGAACATTAACAATAAAATACAGCGCATCCAAAAATCATCCAAATTGAATACTTACTAATACCTCACGAATATATTAATAACAAATCAAAATATTAAAAATCACCCGTCGTACAGGAAAATTTTAACAATAATACCCCAGTATTAATGCATTAATTTAGACTATACCAATTTAGACTATACAGTGCTTTTGCCTAAGACAGTCGCCGAGCCATGCTCGCAGCATTTCGAAAAATCCGTCAAATTTCAGCGAGCGGACCCGAAGACCGCGGGGCATCTGCCAAACACCGGCGAAATGTTGCAACTATTTCCCTTGGCCCAGTGACCAATAGCGTCTCGACGGTATCCTCGAGATATCCGGTATCGCTCTGAATTACATTCGACCCCGATAACCCGTTCGCTCCGAGTTCCTTTTCAATGAAAGGACACGCGGTATCGGCCGCGACAGAATCGCGGGAACTTGGATCGAATGAACGGAGAAACGAGCGAGCGAGCGAGCGCGCGCGCGCGAGAGAGAGAGAGGGGGGTAGAGAGTAAGAGACGAGGATCTTAATAATTGCATTCGCCTCGATCGCCAAGTGCGCCGTGTTCGGCCAATTCCCCGCAGTTATCGGTGGAAACTCGGTCGGATCTCGTTATCGATGCGTCGCGTCGCTTCTCGCGAAAGACGCGAGGCGCGCGCGCGCGCGAGCGAGCCTTTAACGGCCGGATTATCGGCGTACGATGGACTCCGGGAGCCCGCGTGCCATTTGCCTCTCCGACTGTTTCAAGTTCCACGGAATTCGAGAAACGCCGGGGTCTTTGGACCCTGCGAGAGAGCCCTCCTTTGTCGAACGTCCTCTCGCACCTGTGCGAAAGAGAGTCGCACGTTCGAGATTTCCACGTCCGCTGCCTCCCTCTCCCTCTCTCAAGCATCCCAATCTTATGCTTCCAATCTCGTCGCATTCCAGTCTACAATTCGACGATCACGGGACCAACTTTAAAGTCCCCGCTCTTCGATCGTCTCGCGCCCTTTAACCGGTCCGATTTAGTCAATTCTCTCGATCGCTTCTCTCGATGTTTACGAAGACGCGATGTTAACGTTTTCTTGACGTTATTTAACCCTTTGCACTCGAGCGGCACCGATACGGCGCCCGGCCGATTCGAAGTGTCAACTCGAGCGGCGCCGATACGGCGCCCGGCCGATTTGAAGTGTCAACTCGAGCGGCACCGATACGGCGCCCGGTCGATTTAAAGTGTTACCTCGGTCGGCGCTGCTGCGGCAGGTCCTTTGTAACTCGATCTGCTAATTTACGATGTGCGACAAGATATTTTTCTCGGAAATGCTTTCGTGGACTACGGTTGGCTGGCACTGTAGCCAAATCTTAGCTCAGTTTAGTTAGTCTCAGTGTTGCATTCCCTTGAAACAGTCTTTCGCGCGTGCTATCTTTTTCTCTCGGAGTGTAGAAAAACCGTGAAATCGCTGCTTGGCATTCGAACGGTTAATAATTCCGTGTGACGAGCGACGAGCTTCTGCCACGTTGTCGGCGCATTACGGGGACGGGCAAAACGTGTCGGGTACGTCCGCTTCTTAATTGATACGCGCGAACGTCATCGGCGAACACGTTGTCCGCCGCGGAATCATTCGAGGACGCGCTGCGTTCCCCCGGCTGAATGATTAATCGAACGGCGCGAGAAATGCCGCGCAGTTTACTTTACGCGGCGAGAACAATTTTAATTGGCGCTCCGTTTGCGCTGCGTTTTTTTCGAGCGATGCGCAGCGGATGTTTCACTTAGCAAGCATAGACTATACCGTGAGAGCATTTCTGTTAGTATATTTAACCACTTAGACGCGTCGTAGGAGATCATCCTAGGATCTAAAAATCTACTTAATTTACCTCCTTCATCGGAAATATTAATTAATTTTCCAAGAAGTCAATCTCACTGAAAACATCGCGATCCAATTGCGACGCAGAATAAATAACTTTTTAATATACTAGAGGGAATAGGTAAAATTCTAAGACCATCGATCCAAATCTTGAAGCTCCGCGCAGGGTATCGGATGGCTAGACCGCCCGTTATTTCCCGCGGAATTCGGTTTTTCCGACGATTTCGCGTCTTTCGGGCCACGGCATCGCATTGAATGTTTCATGCGGAGGGGCCGCTGTTACTCGGAAACCAGCAGAGGGGGAGAGGAAATAGATTTAATACCGGCTCCCCCCCTCGCGCTGCAAACGGTGTCTTAAAGTTTCCTCCCGTGACTCGCCATTAGCATCCTCTCCCGTCCGACCCGTCCCCCGGCGCTCCCCGCACCCGCACCCGCCCCGCCGCGCGGATGTGGAATTTTTACTGCATCACCGCGGCGCGGAACCCCGGCGAGGGTTGAAGCTCCATTAAAGCGGAGCGATGTTTAAAGCCGAGCCAGCGGGAGCCGGAAATCTCCGCGGAATCCACGGATCCTCCATTTTAATCGATCGTGGATCCCCCCCGCCACCGTGTTCCTCTCCGTGAAATCGTAAAACACGGGAATCTGTGGCGCGGATCTTCCGCCTCGATCGATCTCTCTCGTTTCTCTGTCTTTCTCTCTCTTTGACCAGTTAGCTGTGATCGGCGAGTATACTCGTCATGGAGAAGTGGCAAAATTTGGTGTATCGACGAGTATACTCGTCATGGAGAAGTGGCCAAATTTTATGTATCGACGAGTATACTCGTCATGGAGAAGTGACAAAATTTGGTGTATCGACGAGTATACTCGTCATGGAGAGGTGGGGAAAATTTTGTGTATCGCCGAGTATACTCGTCATGGAGAGGTGGGGAAAATTTTGTGTATTGACGAGTATACTCGTCATGGAGAAGTGGAAAAATTTTGTGTATCGACGAGTATACTCGTCATGGAGAAGTGGCAAAATTTTCTGTATCGACGAGTATACTCGTCATGGAGAAGTTTGCAAAATTTTCTGTATCGACGAGTATACTCGTCATGCGTATAAGTCAGTGACCATTATTCCGTCTTTGCTACGGAAAATATTAAGGTTAAATAAATGTTAATCAACGCGGCGTGAAAATAGTCGTAGCGCAAAGGGTTAACTCTCTTTTTCTATCTTTCTCGTCTTTCTCTCTCTCTCTCTCTCTCTCTCTCTCGGCTTTCCCTCTGTCTAATTGACAAACGTTTTCCTACGCGATTACCGCCGCGGAACAGAGACATTCCAGCGATCGGGGATCATCGGAATGTTGGCCGCGCTCGCAGCCGTTTTGTATTCGGAACGGAGGAGCCCGGCGGAGAGAGAGATGTCGAGGCATTCCCGGAATGAAATTACTCACACAATATCAAATTCGGTCAGCAGAACTCGATACGTCCGCTCGATAAGTTCCGGATAGAGGTTGGCTCCGCGTCCCACGCCCCTTTCCCCGTCTGCATCTCGTTTCGCCGCTGTTTTCCCCCACGGGACGCGACGCTCGAATTTTTCCACCGGTATGCGGAAAGGTTAACGCGTCGCCTTATCAGGAGCTCGGAACGCAAATATGCACGAGTGCGGGAAAAAAATGAAGACGGCGACCTTAAGCGCATCGATGCGATCTGCGTAGACGTTGCGACGAGGAAGCGCGGATTACGCAATAACTTTACGTAACCTGCGTTTGCAAAACGCGTCCGCCGACGCGTATTGACTCTGGTCGATCGGAAAGTCACGATCGTCGAGCGTGTCGCTGACGAGATCGGGAAAATGTCAGGATTGTTGCAGCTGTAATCGTTGTTAATGAACGATTTGTATGAAGAATGCGTTCCGCGCGGTGATGTGCGGTTTAATTGACCGTCGCGCGAGATATCGTCGCATCGCCGACACCGATGCGATCATGAGACGTGTTTTGATTAAAAATGTATAATTAACATTGAGAATAATTTGGTTTTTATTGTTTCGAGAATATCGAAGGATAGTAATAGGAGAATGTTGAAGTATAGTAGTTGAAGAACAGCGCAGGTTAAGCTGGGTTTCAGCCGATTACTTTGAAAGTGACCTAAGTACGTTTTTCACTTTTCATTATCGCTTACAGTAACATCTATATCAATCACTTAATAATAATAATTATTTTAATAAAATCTGTAAACTTAAGTCTTTTGGATACATATTTAAATCTCTTAGACAGGAAGCGTGACAATACACTGTAATAATATACAATATTTTACTTTCTAAACGCAACCCTTAAAAATGTCTCAGTCGAACCGACTGTTCTCCAATATTTTCTATAACAATTCCTGTCATCATAAAAATGCATAACAAAAACTATATATACTAGCTTATCCAATCAACCATACATCACAATAAAAACCGCGAGAAGTTCCCACAAATCCATTCTAATAATTAATCCATCTTCTAACCCTATAACCCAATTTAATTAAATCTAATTAGAGCACAGCTCGATATCGACTAAACGGATCGATCGATCGCGCAGCTGCTGTACAATAAAATCGCCAAGAACAACAGAACGCGGCCAGGAAAACACATAAAAGGCTCGACACGGCACAGCGAGGAGATTCCGGCAGTAAACCCGAAAATAAGTATTCAGCCTGTAATACTTTATGCATAAAACAGGCGGCGCGGCGACGGCCTTCCCCCGATGGTACAGGGGTGGCTTGTGCGAGCCACCAATACCGCGCAGACGGAAGGGCTCTCTTAAAGTGCCGATGCTCTAGGCTGAACTTGGTCCGGGGGCGCCGATTCCCTGACATTGTCTATTCCTGAGAGGCACTCGACAGCCTCGCGAGACCTCTCTCTATCTCTCGGTCCTCGGCCGTTCCGAGAGGCTCGCGCGTTTCACCGATTTTTCCCGGGGAAAATCGAAGGTCCCCCCCTGCGCGGTTCTTTGCTGATGCATTTTTCATAGTCGGAACACAGCGTCGCAGCGGTAGGACGACGACGGTGGCCGGTGTTAAAGCGTCGTCGCGCCTAATTTCGCATTCAGATTGTCATTTTCGCGTTACAACGTCGACGCTCGTAAAAAGAACGCGGCGTTACCACGGTGGATTGGGGAAGGGGTTGGAAAGGGGTCGAGAGTGAGGGTTGAAAGGGATTTCAGAGCAGGTTCGAGCAAATAAAACATTATACTTGTTGGAAGTAGGTAGTTATGGTGTTATGGTGGTTTGTTGGAGGGAGGTATCGATTGTGTTATGTTTGTAATATTTTATATCGTATGGAGTTAGTTAATTATTTTATATTGTACGAAGTTAGTTACTTAATTTATATTGCTTGGAGGTTCATATTTTTTAATTTATTTAATTGGTGGTTTAACTCTTTAACTCTTTAACTCCTTAACTTTTTGCGAGTCGACGACGACTCCAAGGTGCCGCTAAAAATCATTTGCATCAAACATACTCATATCTACAAAATTGTTAACAACTGTCAACTATTGCACAAGTTACAAAATTCAATTCCAGAATCTATAAAAATTGCTATATAAAATAGAAGTTGTATAAAATATTTTGAATTTCCAGTTGAAATGGCAGCGACTGCAAAGGGTTAATCTCGGGTCACGAAGTAAGAAAAAGAAAAAAAGAGACAGAGAGAGAGAGAGAGAGAGAGAGAGAGAGAATGAAAAAGGAAGAAAAAGAGCGCCCTCCTATGCAAAGTAGAAAACGTCTGTCGCGGAACCGTTCGCCTTAATGAGCGGTCCGTTTCCAGTAAAAAAGCCGGCCCTAAAAACTCGGCAGCGAGCGGCGGGCCGGGCCGGGCCGGGACGAGGTGCCGCGGGGTTCTAATAACGAAATTAATATCCGTGTTCCGCGGTTAATGCGTCGTGTATCGCGTTATTAGGTTTAATTGAACGGGAGCGACGGGCGCGCGGAAAAAAGGCCGCGCTGCCCGGATACGCGGCCGGCGATACGGTTCCGTGCTCGATATCTAACGGGTATTATACATACGCGCTACCCGCCGGGAGGAGGGGGGAGATCGTTTCGGGATTTAATAAGGGCCCGGATCGATCGACCGGCCTGTTACAATGTATAATTTATCCCGGCTCGTAATGCCGGAACGAGGCAACGAGGTTACACACACACACACACCAGCCGGAGGAAAAACGCCCCGGCCGCGCTTTCTTCGACGTCGGCCGATCGTGAAAGCCGGCTTCTCTCGTCGACGGCTTTTCCCATGGTGCAGAGCACGGCACCCACGGACCCGTGAACACACCCGGCGGTCCTTGCAATTACGTCGACTTACGGTCTCGCGGGCTATAAACAAATTTTTATCGCAGTCGAACGACGGCGAGAAACGGTTTTTGGTGCCGCGGATACAGTTTGTTCCTTCCCGGAAATAATGGACCAATGAGCGGGGGGGGGGGCTTTTTGGAAATGATTCCGTGTTTACGGTGGGAGGATGATGGTTTCCAGAGGAGACAGGCGGCGTTTCGTTCGGATGACTGATGGGAGATAACGAGCGGCGGACGCAATTTTATTCGATACGGTGCAGTAAGTCCACGATCGAATGAAAATATTGTTAGCGAGATGGAGATGCATTCGAGGGAGATTTTATTTTATTAGGATATAAGACGGAGGAGATATTTCTTCTATTAAAGATGCGGTGCAGTAATATTTTAGCTTTTTAAGAAGTTTTTAAGTTTTACAATTTTATTTGGTATTGTAGAGTTGAATAAAATTATTTTATCGAGTTTGAGATGTGTTCGACTAAGGCTTCGTTCGAATAAAATTGTACATACTTCCTTAAGAAATAATATGGATAAGATTTTCATCCATTAAAAATGCTTTCAAACAATATTTCCGTTCATTAAGAACTCATTCCATTAAAAGTTGATTCGAACAAGATTTTATTCATAAAGTCAATTAAAAATTCATTCAAATAAGATCGTGCTCCATTAAAAACTCGTTGGAATAACATGTTATTCCACTCAAAATTCATTCCAGTAAAATTCTATCTAATTTAAAATAATTCAAAATTGATTCCAATAATGATCATTTACTCGCACAGAAATTCAAACAACAAATAATAATAATAAAAATGATAGACTATCTACAAAGCGTGCTGTTTCCAATAATTTCCATAGCTCGTTACAATCAAACAAATCGATCAACTACAACGGAACAAGTAATTAACAAACCAGCTCGAACAATTAACAACGAGCACCGGTCGTCCCAATAAAATAAAGAATTCCGGATAATTGCCTAAGATAAACACGCGCGCGGCGTACACGTATACCGTCGTAATATTAGTTGCAGATATCGCAAAAGCGCGGCGCCGAGTTTTTCGAAAGCTGGCGTACAAGTGCACGCGCGATTTCAATTAAATTTGGTAATTGGGTTCACGGCGTGGCGCCACGGCGGTCATCGGAGCGCAAAGGGTTTAATACAGTTGGAAACAGGAGTTTACCTGATCTGGGTTTCCGCGTTACGTGGAACAGCGGTTGCGGGTTTTCGGAACGAGCGGAATCGAATGGGACGCTTTATATTCCCGTAAATACACTGCGAAAGAAAAAGTTAGCCCAGGCGTGCTATCTTCAATTTCTCGCGTTACAATTATGGCACAGAAAATGTGCCAACGATACGGAAAGACTACCTTCTACTAAGAAGTAAACGCTATCTGTATTGATATAGATGAAAAACTATCGAGAAAGAACGAAAAAGACGGAGAAATAACGAAAAAGACTGAGAAAAAGCGTAAAAGATCGAAAAAGAGAGCGCGAAAGGAAGAAAGAGATAAAACGAGAGGACGGCGACGAAACTTCCACAGCTCCGGAATATTAAAGCTCCTCCTATTTTTATGTTTCACTTTCCCTCGGATCGGCAGACGCTTGCGTTTCGAGTATAAACTTCGAGTCTATTACGTTCGCCGACAAACGAAGGCGCGATGCGCCCCCGGTTCGATTCCATGCTATGGAAACACGATTTCCGAGGATCGGCGCAGAAAACGAGCAGCCTGTAAGCGGAGGAGAGGCGAGTCTCTCCCGCGATCCCCCGATGAAATAACAGAACATTAGAAATTGAAATAGAAACAATGGCGCTGGTTCTCCGGTTTCGCGAGCGGTTTCACGGACGCTGAAATCTGCGATGAAGTTGCTATTCCGAGGCGCGCGTCGATTTCGCGACGCGAGTAACGTTGCCGATTTTTACGGAAATGTCTGGCTCGAAAATCGACGTAACTGCTGATTTAACAGCCGATTTAATGTCGTGTCGAGGCACGCGAAATCGGCCGGTTTCGCGACGCGACCAAAATCGCCGATTTTTAATGAAACGATCGAAAATCGACGCAACAGCCGATTTTTAAAGAAACGATCGAAAATCGACGCAACAGCCGATTTTTAATGAAACGATCAAAAATCGACGCAACAGCCGCTTTAACAGCCGACGTAACAACAGTCGACGGCATCTAAGCCGCGAGTCTGCTGCAACGGCAAGGATCGTTTTCTCTCGCTCCACGCGGCCGATCGTCGCGATGCAATTAATCTCTCCGCCGCGTTTCGTCACCGCGTGACATCAGTCGACGCGCTCGCGCGCGCGCCCCGGCGCCCGGTATCGAGGATGCAACGGTGCCGCACACAAATATCCGGTTATGGATGCTGTTCTATCCATGTTTATTGCTTCCCTCCTCCTCCTCCCCCCGTATGAATAAAAAAACAGCCGGTCGAGTATCTACGATTATAACCGCGGCGTGCCCGCGCGCGCAACTATGAGTCTGAATAATTTTCCGATATCGGAGGCCTCGCGTTATGCAAACTCCTCTTTTTTACAAGGGGACGGGTGGGGAGGAAGAGGAGGAGGAGGAGGAGGGGTGGTTAGGGGACGCGCCCTGCTCCTCCCCTATATCTCCGACGACAGGCGAAACTTTCGGGTTTAGGGGATCATTGATTTTTCGTATTTTCGGAACGGACCGCTGTGTGTGTTTTTTTCAGGGAAAGGTGGATAAAAAAAAATAAAAGAGATAGCCGGGGATTAAATGAAACTTAAATTAAAATAGCATCGGGGAGACGTGTTTTCCGCCTTTTCGAATCCCCATCGATCGTTGTACGACTGGTTCTACTACGGTTTTCCGTTAATTACCACGGCCGGTATGAATATTAATTATATTCCGAAATACAAGTCCTGTGTTAATTACGGCGTAATTAATTGTAGAGATCGGCGGCCGGCGATCGTCTCGCACGCCAACGGGTTGAATTGGATGAACCCGCGACGATTCAGTTTTCGACGATTTTAAGTAGCAATTTTGAGTTGCGATTTTAAGTAGCGATCTTAGCTGCGATTTTAGTCGCGCGACTTTCTTCCGCGGCTTCGCCGATTTTTTCCGACGAGGCAAATAAAGTCCAAAGATCGATCGCGATCAGAATTCGAAGCGCGCGCGCGGACGTCGCTGCTCCCACAGATAAGCCTCTCTAAATATAAAGCGTGATGACACTTTGCTCTGAATCGAATTACAAATTATCTAAACACAGTCCGCGCGACCCAGTAAACCTTGCGGGCCCGATCCGCGGGCGTCGATCGGTCCGCTCATTCATCGGTCGCACCGTTTCTTCGAACGAGCGTCGTACGACGTGCTGAACGGAGCGCGCGCGCGACGATAACGCGAAGAAAAACTTCGGACGAATTAACGATAAACCGCGCGCGATCGCCCGCGCGCAACAGCCTTGAATCCGTTTACGCGTCGATCGCCGGTCTCTGCCCGTTTCCGCCAACTCCGCTCGCCAATTATACGTTCCAATAAATCAACGACCCGGCCGGCCTTTTTGCCAGTATTTTACAAAGGTCTCTTATTTGTCAATAAATCGGGGCGCGACTGAAAAGAAATTGCCGATTGCCGTTCCATTTAACGCGTAATTTTATTCGCCCGCGTGGATTCTTTCGCACACGTTTCAACCGTTCGACATCCGATTTTCCGTCCGCGACCTTTGCAAAACCGCGCGAGAGCCGTTGGTCTCCAGAAATTCTACAAAGCATTGTCCCGATACGTCGCAGCCATAACGGCCGCGGTAAAAAGAATTCCGTTTAATATACCATTAACAATTTCATTTCCTCTCCTGTCCACTGTACATTATTATTAACGTACATTGTGAACTTTTGTGGTTAAGCAGAGCTTCCACCCATGGCTGATTATCTCAGTGATCGAATAACAGTAGATTAAAGTATGAATTTAACATGCGAAAGAGAACCTCTACGAGCAATAAAACATTGAATATTCTACAAAGGTTCAATGTTGTCTTATAATTAATATCGTTACAGAGAGAGCCTTGACAAAAACTCTCCATAAAGTCCATGCTTTTATACTGGTAATATCTTCTTCGAACTAGACCGAATTCTTTCCCAAATCTCTCCGCGACAGTTTAGTAAACACGGTTCTAATACACTCGCGAACGAGGCGTCGTCGATTTACGTCGGCGAGCCCCGGCGCGCAGGTGAAAAGTTACCGTGCGATGTTTAATGCATCCAGTTCCCGGGGGGAGTTTACGTGGCTTTAAATACACAAATTCAAACGCGGAGAGATTGAAAGTACCTTTGACAGACGAGCCACGGGGTCCTGGAAAATAAACGAGCGGGGCCGGGGCGCCGCGGTATGTCGGTCACCGGTGACCGACGCGGAACGACCGTAGCCGTGACATTGACCTGTTGAGACCGCCCTCGCGACTCAATTTTCGAAGAGGGGGGGGACCGCGCGCGTAAAAACCGAGCGGAATTGCGTCAGAAGGATAACAGAACGCGAGACGAGGAGGCCGGGCGATACGTGTGGCAGGCAGGCGTTTAAAAGGACCGCGGCGGTTGTTTACACTCCGGCCAGGCCCGGCGTACACATGGCCCTCTTTTCTTTTTGCGAGACGCGAGAGAGCCGAGTTATACGCCGACGGCGAGACGCCGGTACGTTCCGCGCGGTGCCGCGCCGAATCGCGCGCCAGAGAGACAGACCAGACCGCGACCGTCTTCATCTCGCCGCGTGCACGCGGTACTCGGCGCGCGCGAGACACGCCGAAAACAATATATGTATTCCGACGGCCTTTTAACAACGGGAAAACTCACCGGCTCGGCGGAGTCAGCGGCGGCCAAACACGCAGAACGGAGTAGAAGCAAGACGCGTTATAGCAGACGGACGAAATAATTCCGTGGAACGGCTGCGTTCGTCCAGGTCGAAAACAGGCGGTCGGTCCGCGGTGGAGGCCGAGTTTCCAAGAAATCTTTCCCTCGTTCCCGGGTCAAGATTTGTTGTCGAGTCCCTTTTGTGACCTCCCCCTTTTTCCCTTTTTTCCCTTCTCCGGAACGGCGTTCCCTTCCCCCGTCCAGCTGGAGATCACTCCGGCCGTTTGTGTTCGACCGTGTGTTGGCCTCTCTCTCTCTCTCTCTCTCTGTCTGGCCAACGTGTAGCTGCACGGTACTGTTCCACCGTTCCCTTTTGTTCTTTCCGCGTTCCCTGTCCCCGTCTCTCCCTCGCGCCGCGAGCCCACGAGTCTCCCGAGGTATCGCACACGGGTCGCTGTCACGCGACGACGAACGAACGCACTTCAAACCGCCGACTACGAGAATTCCACGGCACCGAATTCGAAAACACCAAACAGAGACGACGAGACGACGACGACGGAGACGGAGAGAACGATTCACGGGCACGAACGAAACGAACGAGATGGTCGAGCGTCACCGTGGCCGCGATACAACCGGAGCAATGCCTCGGCTCATCTTTGTCTTTGGAGGTTAGGTTCGTACGTCTGGCGTCTGTTCCGTTCGCATCGCTCCGAATCCAGGAGAACCGGACCGGGGATCGCAGCGTAGAGCACACACGAGGATGGACAGCCGCGCGGACCGTCGGGCACACACTGACAGACGGACACGCACTCCCGCGGACGGCTAGCACGGCGGAACCGGCGAAAAACTGCGAGAAAATCCAGCCATGCTGACTGCGCGACCGGCGTCAGACTGCCGCGAGGACAGAGCGGGGATTCAGTTGAGTGGCATTGCCCGACACCGGCCGTCCCCGCGCGTCCCTTCGCTCCCGCTGGCCCCTTCCACGCGTTCCAACGTGACTCCCCTAGCCTCCCTTCGACCCTTCTCGCCCCACCGCCGGGCGACCGACGTCGAGAGACTGGCCCGCCACCGCGTCCCGCCGCGAACTTCAGCCCCGCGACTCGCCTATCCCCGGCGGCGCGCGCGACGCGAACGGAGCCGAGTGTGTCTCGTGGACGTGGACAGACGAGGAGAGGCGAGCGCGCGCATCCCGCGCGTACGAGCGGGACAGACGGGACGGGAATGCGGCGCATGCGCAGACCGTCAGTCGCGGCACGCGGTCGCGCCCAAACGCATCGTTTCGCGATCCTCATATTGATGTACTACGCGCTTGCACTCGCGGCGAGCCGATTGCGGCCCTCGCGAATACCGAGCGCGTCGTACGTGAGAGATGAACGAAGCAGCTCGTTAAGAAAACGCTGCCGGGGATGAGATACGGGGGTACCACCGTGAGCCGGATCGCTCTTTGAAAACGACGAGAACGACGACGACGACGACGGGACACCCGATCGCGGCCGAACCACGGCCGAATGTACAGAGGTCCCCGAGCGTTATTGCTGTTTATTCGTATGCCGCGCTGCTGGGGCGGGGTTCCTCGGTAAGATAACTCTCCGCTTCTTTCGCTCTTCTTTTTTTTTATCGTCCGTTGGGCTCTCGGGCTCGACATTGTCGGCCGGCTGAGCAATGAGAGATTGCTCGGCTCGTGGGAAAGTTAACTCGAGATTGGTTAACCTTGCAGCACCGATACACGCGTCGTGTTTATTTTAAGCGCCACCTTTCGACGGTTTCGGTAGCTGCAGAATTTTCTCGGGATTTAATTTGGAGACCAGGTAACTTTGTTCGAATATTTTTACCGGACGTATACGATTGTCGGAGGATTTCCCGGGTAGGTGGATTAACAGGTATTGTTGGAACACCTGCGATAGAAATATTTTCGCGACACCGACGCTGTGCTAGTGACATTTACTCAACGTGTTGTGAATGATGCGCGGGTGGTAGCCTCAATGAAGAGTTGCACGTGTGTTTCTGTCTCTGATGAAAGTATCGCACGTGTGAAATGTATGGAGGTTTAACTATCATTGTTTTGTGCTGCGTGTAGGTGTTTCTATGTTTCAAGTAGAGTAAACATGGAGCGTTATTCGATGTAGCCATGACTTCGGTATACGAGGGGTTAGAATAAATAGATTATAGATTTTTCAGTGAAATAAAAATTGTTTACTTAAATTTCAAAGCTTTCTAGATCCGCTAGATCGCAAATAACTCATTCTTCTCGCTAATACCCCAAATCCAACGTCTCACAATAATAGATATTTGATATAATTGGTGGATTATAATTTGCCAGGGGTGGTAATAGGATTTCGTTGAAGAGATTTAGGATGTTTCCCCCTTTCCTCGAGCTTATTCAATAATTAGCAGAATTGAGGGT
Source organism: Augochlora pura (assembly GCF_028453695.1). Lineage (NCBI taxonomy): Eukaryota > Metazoa > Arthropoda > Insecta > Hymenoptera > Halictidae > Augochlora > Augochlora pura. The sequence continues at coordinate 21,813,882 of NC_135777.1, read as the reverse complement.
GACTAGACTACAGCTCACGCATTCATGTACAAATGAAGTACGTAAAATTAAGAACAGCGAGAAGATTAAAGTCTTCGACTAATTAAAGAAAGCAACCACCCTCGCTAACTCACACAAAAACGTCTTCTTCTACTTTTTCTTCGTAAAGATTCGAATCTCGAGATCACTCGGCTTATCCCTTAGCCATCGACCCTACGGCCCTTCCAGTTTCTTTTCTCCCCTCGGACGCGCAAATCCCGGACAATAAATTATCAATTAATTCCAGCGTCGGAAAAATATTCCCGCAACACCTTAATTTGCATAAAAGATCCCCGGACCCAGTGATTACGTTTCATAAGGCGAGGCAGCATTCCCGGGTCCAATAATCTCGAATAAGTTTCGCCGGGCTATTCTTAACACAAAAGCTTCGTTGCGAAGGGATATAAAATTTTTATTTTCGCGACCGTGGTTATGGGGTTGCGCGGAGGGGTGGGCGTCGGGCCAACGGCAGAGGTGCTCAGCTGAGTTTTCCCAGCGGACGAACGCGGCATGGGGTTGAAAACGGCGAGAAATATGCTCTGATTGAAATTACGCGGTCGCGACCAAGTTTTTATTTTTCAGAACGGTGATCTGTTGCTGTGTGGGGTCCTTTTAGCAAGGTATAGTTGATAGGAATTCTCTTTTGATGATATTTGTAAGTAAGGATGTAATTGTGCAATGTAAATGTAGATATGGATATAAATATATGGTATGAATATAGATATTAATATTAAAATAATTATAAAAATTTAGATGTAGATATATGTATGCAATATAAAAAATATAGATACAAATATACAATATGAATACAGATGTAGATATAAATATAGATATAAATAAAGACATAAATATAAAAATAAATATACAACCTAAACCATTTTCGAAAAAACCCAATTTGAACCCTGTCAAACATTTTCCCCCCCCCCCCCCCCCCCCCCCACCCCAGCACCAAATTGTATCTTCAAACCTCATTCTCAACTCAGCCATACCCATACCTCCTTTTGAATTTTCACAACACTATCCTAACCTGTACATATTTCCCGCTTTCGTTTATCCCATAAAGAAACATCCCGCCTTATTTTTCCACGTGAATCAGCCACGGGGGTCGCGTCGTAAACCGAACTCGCGCGTCCTGTTCCAGAGCAACGGCGACGCTGACTTTCGGAAAAAAAGGCGAAGGAAAAGAGCGAGAGAAGGGGGGCTCGTCTCCCGCTATCGCGATCTAGCTTTACACGCTGTTTGCCGAAGGCGTGTTGCGTGTGTCTAGCACGTCCGACAGCGGCTGCGTTGCTTGTGTATGTCGAACGTGTACATAGATAAGCTCGATATTATATTTTCCCAGCAAATAAAGTAGCGACGACGCGACTAGCGCGCGCGCGCCCGCGCAAGCCCCGTCGAATCGCGCGCATTTTTCACGCGACAATCTCCGGTAGCCCGTTCAGACCCCGCGGACAATTGATTACATTTTGAAAAGCATCGGCGCGGAGAGGAAGACACAGAGAGACTACCCCTCCCCCACCCCAACTCCACTCCCCTCTACCCCTCGCTACGGTCGCTTTTCGCCAAGACCCCGGGGTTACCCTCTCGCCACCCTCTCGATTCAACCCTTAGAAAACATTCTCCCTCCGGACTGCTTCCCTCTCTCTCTCTCTCTTTTCTCTCTCTCACTCTCCCTCTTTGGCTTTTCTTCTTCTTTCTTTCTGGGTTTGCTCTCTTTTCCTCTTTTGACTTTCTCTCCTCCTCTCTGGGTTTGCTCTCTTTTCCTCTCTCGCTTTTCTCTCTTTCTCTCTGGCTTTCCTCTCTCTCTCTCTCCTCTCGTCTTTCTCTCTTTTCTCCTTCTCTCTCCCTCTCTTTCCAACTTCTTTCCCTCTCACCTTTCACTCTTTTACTCTCGCCTTTCCCTCTTCTTTCTCTCCGGCTTTTCTCTCTTTTTCTCTCCCGTCCCGCTTTCTTTCCCCTCGCCGTTCTCTCCCCCCTCCCCCGCTCTCCCCGGCGGATTCTTCGACGATACAATTCCCGGCCGCGCGCTCGCGAGTAGAGTCGCTCGCCGTGGAACGGCGCAGGGTTAACTAATGAATTCCGGCGCGGTTATACCGCGGCCCCGCGCCGCGTTTCGAGGTTCTTATCGTCGGCTGGAAATCAGCCTGCTTGGCAGATGTTCGCCGAAACACCGACGCCTCTCTCTCTCTCTCTCTCTCTCCCTCTCTCCCTCTCTTTTTCTCTCGCGCCGGCTTCCTCTCTTTTTCTCGACGGCGCGTTCGCGCCTCCCCCGCAGTTTTATGCCGGTCGAGGAGCGCGTGCGAGACGCCCGCCCGAAATTCGCGAACGATGCTCCTCCGTCGACTCGCTTCCGCGTTTCTCCACGCTTTTACGGCCGTGGCTTGCTGCTGAGGGCGCGAACTCGGATATTTTAGAGCTAAAGGGATTTTCAGTGAAATCTGTGAAAATTCTATTATTGTATATAGGGTGTAGCAAAATTGTTGTAAATAAGAAAAAGTATTGTAAATAGGAAAAATTGTTGTAAATAAGAAAAATTGTTGTAAATAAGAAGAATTATTGTAACTAAGAAAAATTATTGTGAATAAGAAAAATTATTGTAAATAAGAAAAATTATTCTAAATAAAAAAAAATATTGCAACTACGGAAAATTATTGTTTTTATGGCCGTGGCTTGCTGCTCAGGGCGCGAACTCGGGTAATTTATAGCTAAAGAGATTTTCAGTGAAATCAGTAAAACTTGCGTTATTGTATAGAGGGTGTAGCAAAATTATTGTAATCAAGGAAAATTATTGTTACTACAGGGCGTATAAAAATGATCGTAATATTGTTAGCCGCTTATCAAATACTCGATACGAGCCTATAGCATAAAATTCTCGACGACCATTTCCGACCGACGATGTCCAAGAAAATAGACGTTTCGCGTTCCACCCCTTACCAACGAAATCTGTCCGCGGCTCGCGATTTTATATTAAAATTGAAATTGTCCCGAAGCGAGCGTAATACGAACTCTCTCCGACTCTTTCGTCTCGATTTTTTAGCGACGACGTCCGCCTCAAACCCGGCGGGTACATAAACTGTTTATGTTTCATCGAATTTATATTCCAGTCGAATGGCTCGCTCGATTTTCGACGTAGCCACTCTCTCTACGGATACGACGCGTTTATCCAAGCTCGCGTAGTTTCGAGTTCGCGGGGTGGGGGGAGTAGGGTAGGAGGAGTAGGAGGAGGAGGGAATTAAAAGTGACCGGCCGCCGCGGTGTATTTTTGAATGCTCGCAGATCAAAGAGTACCCCCGCCTCGCTTCTTCTTCTTCTTCTTCTTTTATTTTCTCGTTGATCACTTTTCGTATTTATTCGCGCGCACCACTTTGTAATCACGTTCCCTTATGACTCTCCCGCGTATTCACTTTGCCCGGGCACCGTTATTTTATGCAAAAGACCCGTACGGCGCGACGCCCTCCGGGCTCTCACTCTCTCTCTCGGGCCGTGATATTCGGCCCCCACGGCGTTTCGTCTTCGGACGCGGTTACTTCTGTCTCTGACGTGCGGCCATTTTGTTTCTTTCGCGGAATTTTTGCGATACCGCCGGCTCCCTCGGCGGTGCTTGTTTTAACGGCGACGGAGCTTCGGGGATGTCTGTCGTCGACGAAATTCGACGGTAATTCGTTGTTTCGCGACGCGTCGAATTCTTTTCGTTTTATATTATATTGTGTTATAATTGATATTATAAATGTGTTTTATATTTACAATTGTGTGTTATATATATACTCATATATTAATATAATATATGTTATATATAGCAGTGATGCTATTGTGGACGATAATTAATTATTTTGTGATATATTGAATTGTTTCAATTATTTAGAAATTTACTGTAACAATTATACTGTGTATATATTATACGTATTTAACCCTATAGCGTGCCATTTTCTTCACAGTTACTGCGATTAGGAATTTTTCAATTTGTACTATTTCTTAGAAGGAACTAATAAAATATAAACTATTACAACGAAATATATATTTATGTAATTACCGAAGTTCAACCTCTATCAGATTACAGTCGTCGCGTTGCCATCATTAACGTGCATTAACCTAATAATTAAAGCAGTCACGTAATCCTCCGCTAGCTCGCCAAGCTTAGAACATTTCGACGCGAGTTTACTTGCACAATCTGATTCGGAAATATGCAATATTCACGCAAAACAATAATTGACAGTAACAATAACTGACAGTTCAATTAACATTTAATCTATTCGATAGATTATCCGCACAAATTGTTAACTATTTTTGCTTGCTCACTTATATCTAGTCACCTTCGTCGCTCCAATCGAGACGATTTTTATCTCTGCCCCATTTGTTAATCGAATTTATGCAACGCGCGATACGCGCTCGCAACAGTCCACCGTGCAGCTCCTCTGTTCGCCGGCAATCGTGTTCCGCTCTAATTTCATTGCTAGCGAGTGTGTCAACATTTCCCATGATAAAGTCGATCCTTATCAGCCGCTAGACGAACGAGCATTATTCCAGCTTCAATTTGCCGTTCCGTAGGCCGCGCGGATTAACGAGCGGCCGCCAAATATTTAATCCGCGATTGCCTGCGTTGTTTATCGAGACGGGAGCGATTAGAATCGAATCGCAGCGAGAGAAAGGGTTGTTTGCGAGTTTTATGGAGCTAAGTTTGCTTGTCGCGGAGGGGTAAGAAGTTTGCGATGACGGGGAGGGATAAAAGGGGAGGACTGGGCGCTCTATCTTTAACTTTATTTTTCTCTCTATTTCTCTCTTTATTCATCTCTATGTTTTTCTCTCTATTTTTCTCTCTATTTTCCACTATATTTTTCTCTCAATTTTTCTCTCTATTTCTCTCTATTTTTTCCCTTCACTCTCCATCTTCCTCTATCTCTCTCTATTTTTTTCTTTCACTCTCAAGCTTCCCCTATCACTCTCTATCTGTCCCTCTTTCACTCTCTCTCTTCTTGTCTCTACCCCCCTCCGCCTCTCTCCCTCCAGGGATCAAGCGTGCGAGGTTTTTCGAGAAATCTATGGCGAACAGGATACCCAATTGTCCTGGATGCAGCATCGGAGAGAGAGTCCGCTCAAAGAAGAAACCAGCCTCCTCCAACCGGTACATACAGACTGCGCGTATCGCGCGCGCGCACCGTTCCTTGTCCGTGGGTTTACGAGAGGAAATGAAATTCTTTTTTACTCGCTACTCAAAGATACAATCGTATTTCTCCTTGGCCGCCGCCGCGCCGCGGAGGAAATGAAAATTTTCCTCGTTCCCACCCCTCACCCCGCTCCTCCTAGCGGCCACCGTCGACGCGGCGTTTACCATACCGCGCGCAAATAGAAACATTATTGAGATAAGAATTTTAAATCGCGGCATCGTCGCCGCCGCTGAAAGGGTGCCTTTATCTTCTCGGCGTCTTCTTCTTCTTCTTCTTGTTTTTTCTTTTTCGGCTTCGTTGTTCCCGTTTGGCGAAACGAAACGGCGCTTTTCTTCGTCGATAACGCGTCCGATCCCGCGAGCACGTCGCCGTTTCGTTAACGGGGCTCGAAGCCTTGGAAACGAGCCTCCGCGTGCTGGCAAATCGGAAAATTCCATTGAAATCTTTGTCAGGCAGACCGAGGATCTTTTTTGCTGAATATAAATTGCGATGATTGTGGGAAGCTGAAGTTCGTTCGTTTTTTAATTGTTTTATTGGATTCAAGATGGTACAGGGATATTGGTAAATTTGTTGAATTTAACTTCTGTTTTATAGTGTAATTATTAATTTTTCTATATGTGTATGATGTTCTGTAGTGTAGTTGTTAATAAATAAAAATTGTCTGTGCAAAGTGCGAGAGATAGAAATTAAACAAAATGCTCATTTCTATTGGTAATCGTATTCAACTGAAATTAATACAGTGACGTTGGTAAATTCTTTTAATTTATCTGTTGTTCCATATTAAAATGATTAATTTTTCCATATAGTAGTCTAGCTCTTAGTGAATAAAATTTGTCTGTGCTAAGTGCGAGAGATAGAAATTAAACAAAATGCTCATTTCTATTGATAATTGTATTCAACTGAAATGAATACAGTGACATTGGTAAATTCTTTTAATTAATCTGCCGCGTTATATCGAAATCTCTCATTTTTGCCATAAATACGTAATATATCTGCATCCGTTCTGAGAGACAGATGTCAAATATACATTAAATTCTTTCTGCAGCGACTTCGATAATCAATCAAATTTAATTTGACCAGTGTATGAAACTGGACCTGTTCAATGTTATTATAAATGTCAAATTCGATGTCCTATAAATCACTGTATTTTACTCGAATTTCAGTCACACGAATGTTATCGGGTAGTGGAGCCAATTACCTTTTATTATTTCCATACCTAATTCAGGAAAATTTCTGCAGACGAAAGAGGCTCGAAGGCAGCCAACGGAGCACAGTAATTGGTTCCTTTATTCTTAATAACTCATCGCCAATATTTAAACATTCTACTAGACGCAAGGATACAATAAATATAAAATTCCTTTCTGATCTAAAAAACTAGTGCGATCGAAAAAAATTCTATTCATAGGAATTGTAAAGAAAATAGTACGACAAGGGGTTGAAACGTACATGTTTTCTGTAAAAATATCCACCGTCTTCGTAAAAAATCCGCTGACTTTGGGAATAATTCAATAGCAGAGAAACGAAGGGGCGTATACAGGATCATTTAGGTTTCGATACGGTCCCGCGACACGGCGAACGTCGCCCCTATCCGCAAGTAGACCGGCCGCGAATTGCCGGCAATAACGCGGAGAATCTAAGTCGCCGGTCGGGCACCGCCTTCGTTCCCGGCCGTTAACACGACACCGCGTCCTCTCTTTACCTCTCTCCCTCTCTCTCGCACAATAGGCGGAAACTGAAAACGTCACGTACCCGAATGAAACTCAACCACGTATCCCCGAGGAACGTCAAACCGGTCCTGATCGCGGCGGAGAAGACGGCGGCGTCCACGTCGCCAGTGTACATACCGTTGCGCGCCTGCTCCCGACGCCTTTGTCGCTTAGACAACTCTCCGCTCCTCTTATTTGTCTTTTCTCTTCGGTGGCGACGTCCCACGTATCTCCGCGAGAGACGCCTCGGAACATCCGTCAGAGGCGAGAACCGGAGAGGCGAGCAACACGCGCGCGCTTGTCTAGCGCGAACCCGAAACCGTTCTTGTCGATCACGGGCAATCACTTCCTCGGTTTCATAGAAAAATTTCAACGGAATATTCGGCAACCTGTCCACCGATCCACGGACAGTCGTGTCTTCTTTTTGAGACGTTGATTCTGTGGAAAGATCGGTTCGGAGCCAGACAGACCAATTTTTATTATTTTATATATTTATATATTAGGTTGTCCCATAAGTTTCTTATGGGGGTAATTACTATCTATTAGATCTAACATAGATCTAAACAAGATCTAAAATAGAACTGAAACGAACATAAAACGAACATAAAAAATTTGGTATTACCCGAAAATTTGGCTCAAATTAATTTTAAAGCATAAAAACCAAAAATTTAGTATTACCCAAAAATTTGGCTCAAATTACTTTTAAAGCATAAAAGCCAAAAATTTAGTATTACCCAAAAATTTGGCTCAAATTAAAATTTTAATTTGACATACAATATAATATTTCATACATATAATATTTCACTACAATTCCAAGATTGAATTAAACAATTTTCACTAGAATATTACACTCGACCAAAAATGTCTTTAAAAAAATCACCACGAAAGAAAACACTAATACGCCGTCAACGATTGCAAACGAATAAACTAGTTGCCGTTCGGCGCCGTCCGTTTCCGTCGCGTTCCTTGTCGAGTTCGGTCCCCCCGCGCGCACCGGCGATAATAAGTTTTCGATATTCCAATCAAAAAACATTTGTCCGGCCGCGGACGAGAGCTCGTCCGGCCGACACGGCGGAACACGCCGAAAATTTGTCGATCCGCCCGCGTAAAATCGTTCTCACGCGGGAATCCGCGTATTTGTTATTAATTCGTGCGCGCGGGTCCGCGCTCCCACGAATCGGTAATGTTTTTTTTCGAGGCCGGGTGATTTACGGTCGCAATGATTTTTTTTTCCTCCCTCCTCCCCCGACTCCGCCGCCGCCACCTCCACCGACTGCCTCGCAATTTCGAGAACGGGCAGGAAATTTCCGCGCGACGGCCGATCGATTCCGCGCAGCTAAATCGCGGATGACGAATCGCCGCGAATGCGATACGCATCGCAATTAACCCTTCGCGGTCGAACGGCGGCTCCGAGGCACCGCGAAATATTCTTACGAACAATGTCTCGTTTCGAAATCATTTTTATATCGGGAAAGATCTGATTAATCGAGAATTATCGAAAGTAATAAGTGCTGTTAACAATTATTATAGGAGTTGTTGTTGCGCGAGTTACAAGATTAAATTTCGTGCGAATCAAATACGTTTTGCAATATGAAATGAAAATGATGTATATAAGTCAGAAAAGTTATTTTAGAATTACAGTTAAAATGAGTCGAAAGGGTTAAGCGGGCCGCGCTGCCGGTCTTCGACTTATCAACCCTTTCGCTAAGCACCTTTTAGTAAAAACTATTTTTATCATACAGTATTTTTGAGTAAAAGCTATTTTTATTACATACTGTCTTTTGTTAACAGCTGTTTTTATTATAAATTGATCTTGTATTAAAAAATATTTTTATTACACAGTATTTTTTATATAAAGCTATCTTTATTAGATACTAGTTTTTGTTAATAGCTGTTTTAATTATAAACTATTCCTTTATAAAAACTCAATATTTTTATTACACAGTATTTTTTATTAAAAGCTATTTTTATTATTTAGTATTTTTTAATTAAAGTTGTTTCTATTACATACTGTATTTAGTTAACAACTGTGTTTATTATAAACTGTTCTCATCGAAAGCTATTTTCGTAACACAGTATTTCTTATTAAAAGTTATTTTTAACATATACATATCTGGTTCATCCCCCGAAAATCTTGAGACAAGAGCAGTCCATCGCGACTAATTCGATGGTTCACGGTACCGCCATAATTTTCGCGACACGGCAAGCAATGTAACTTCGTAGGCGGCCGACGCCGCGGCAGAATAATCCGATCAAAGCCCGGGGCGGAATATGACAGGGATAAATTCTCTTTAATTAAATCGGCATCGATGCCGCGCCCGCGTAACGCCGAGACGAGATTGATCGGTCGCCGAAGTCGGTCGGCGCGCCGCTTCGAAATTTCGCTGTTTACAGCGATTCCGTAGTGCAACTTGGTTTCGACTGTGGCGCGCATCACGCTCCCCCCTCCCTACGCCTGTTCCAGCTCGTCGTCTGAATATCCCGTTAACGAACATAACCCCCCCGATAAACGGTCGAACCGACACGGGGATTCGACGAGTCCCGTGGCGGGCGATGCTGGTTTTATCGTCGACGATCGCGGACGGCGACGATCGACTCTGTCGGCGATTTTCTTGCCGGGGGTTCCGGGGGGATAACGAGCCCAGTCGCCGGTTTACTTTGTCGCCTCGATGCCGGCCGGTCGCGGAGAGTTAATTCAATCATCCCCCTCGGAGCGTAATCCGCTTCCGGCTACCGATAACCGAACGCCGTTCGGGCGGCTCGGCCGGTTTCGGCCGGCCCGCCGAGATGCTCCGGTAATTAGTTGACCCTTCCGCTCCGACGGGCCTGTATACACGCCCTCGAAGAATAACGATTTATATACGATGAACAGATACATAGATATGTAAGATATAAATATATAGATATATAGATATATAAGAGTTTTACGTAAGACACTTTTGTTAATCAAGAAACGGTGTAATATTTGAAAAAATAAATTATAATTGCAAACTTTTATATTTCAGAGAGCAACGTAATATTACTAAATACAATAAATATTCCGAGCCTCGGTGTCAACTATTTAGTGACGCGCTCCGGAAAAAGGGTTACGGAAAAGAAATACTATGCAATAAAAATAGTTTTTAATAAAAAATACTATGTAATAAAAATAGCTTTAATAAAAGAACAGTGAACAATAAAAACAAGTTTTAACAAAAGACAGTACATAATAAGAATAGTTTTAAATAAAAAGCGGTACATAATAAAAATCATATCTTAATAAACAATCTACGATGTTGGTATTTCAGTATCTAAAATCATCTCTTAACAAACAATCTATTATGTCAATATATAAGTCTGTACCATCGTCTCTCAATAAACAATCTATTACGTAAATATTTTATTCCATAATAAAATAGCTTTTCCACCATAAACCTTCGCAGAATACGAGTCTTCTCCTATAAAACCCATGGACGAAAAGTCTAACAGGTTCGTCGAAAACAATCAATTCCGAAGAGGCCGAGAAATCGCATTCCAGACCAGAGAATACCCACCTCCC
>NC_135777.1:21767170-21803358 GCF_028453695.1 Augochlora pura | reverse complement strand
CCTTAAACAGTTGATCTAATTTCCAAGTTTGCCGGAGTTCTCCAGCGAGAGCTTGCCGCTGGTCTCGAGTGACTCCGATATCGGTATCGGGATCGTGGGATGTCGGAATTTTCCTCGAACCGCAGATCGGGCGGCGCGATTCCGCGGCGGGGGCCGATCGTTTGTCTTGTTTCTCGTTTCGAAGACGCGTTTCACCGCGAGAACAAGTACCGCGCATCTTGCACATCTCCGATAGAAAATTGACTCGGCACGACGTTGCATTCCGCGACGAGCGCTGTCAAGAGAATCGCTGCCTCCGCGGCACGGTCGCGTCGCGCCGCGGGCGCTGTTCGATGCGAAAAAAGGGGGCGAAGAATATTTAATGCCTGAAATCGAGTATTTGTGTTATTTAATAGATTTTCATACGACTAGTGTATATAATTATAGTGTATATAAGATATAGTGTATATAAGTGATTACGATTAATTTATTCTGTACAGGTAGAATCAACTTTATTTATCAAAGATTGTTCCTCCGTTGTTATAACAAAGGTAGCAGTTAAATAATTTATTATTTAAGAATAATTTATTACGGTTAAGTGGTTTATCACTTCTTTTTTTTGGTTTTTGGGAGTAATTACCTTACGGTGTATCGTTACATCGCGTTGACAACTTTTATTGCATATTAAGGAGTCTTATTAAATTACGGGCATTATTCACATGTTACAAAAATTTAATAATAACAATATAAACATATAGACAATATCAGAGTATCGAAAACTGTCAATGTTAATATTTTCAACCTATCGAACTCAATACAAAAGTAAAAAATAAATATTAAAATTATTAACTCGTCGTTAACCTTATATTTCTTGAAACCAACAAAATTATATTTTGCATAAAAATTGACAGCTTAATTTTAAATCAGTGCAATAGTAAATCTCGTGCACAGAGCACCGAGTAGATCAAGCGACCGCTGTCGAACGACAGAAACCGGAAGTCGACGAACGTCGAATGGTCGCCTGATCGATGAAACAATCCTACGTTACACAGCGCCTCCAGTTTTTTTCTACGGCGCGCGCGTTAACTCGCCACCTTCGATACAACAAACTTCTAAATCAAAAGCTGCGGAACAAAATTCATAAATTTTCCGGGCTGGCCTGGCCGCGGCGGTTTCCGTCAGAAGTTCCGGCAAGTTGCGAAAGTAGTATATATCCGACCGGTCCCCGGCGCAGAAACGCGCCTGGCGCAAATAACACTGAGACTACGAGGGTGGAGACGTGGCGGATTCGAGTGGGGCTCCCCGAGGGTGGTTACCCTTTCTGCGCGAACTATCGAGTGGCCTCGAAAGGAGCCCGGCGTGTCCCGTGACGATCTAGGATATTGATCGAAATTTTTCTAGGATCGTCGATCCTCGATCGAAATTTTTCTAGGTTTGTCGACCCTCGATCGAAATTTTTCTAGGATCGTCGATCCTCGATCGAAATTTTTCTAGGATCGTCGATCCTCGTTCGAAATTTTTCTAGAAATTTTTCTAGGTTAAAGTCATTGTAAAAAGGTCGATCGCTGATTTACGATTTTAATTTAATATCGTCTTTTTCGTCATTTCTCTGCATTTATTTTTCGAGGGAAATTTTGACAATTCGTTTGGATAATTCTTCAAATAAAAATTTTTTAATTATGTAAATTGTTAGATTGTTTTGGAGATGCGTTGACGCTTTAAAAGTTGCGTGTTAATTAATAAATATTGGCGAGAGTTTAAAATGGTATCTAATGAGCAGCGGACGTCTTAAACACGTCCATTTTACGTCTATTTTAGGTCTGAACGTCTCACCCTAAAACGGACGTCTTTACGACGTTTATAATATATCACTAAATATATATTTAGTATAACATATCTGGTGGAAAAATGTTTCAAATTTATTTTTATTTATTCGAACCCGTATTCGGATTACAAAAGAGAAAGGTTTTTATTTCCCGAAAGTCGAAACTATTTATTTCCCTTTTTAAACAGATACGTATCTCGAGAACCATAGGGAGCATTTTATTTTTTGCGAAATACCGTGTTTTCGATCGACGAGGTTAGTCGCGCGAAAACATTCCCTTCGGGAAAGTTATTTCTACGAGCAATATTTAACAAACGCGATATTGTTTTCAATTTTTCTTACTAATTGTTTTGCGAAGCCGGAAGCGTAGAGCTTTGAATCACAGCCGGATTTATTGCGCGGCATTTATTGTTGCAAAACTAGTATATCCTATAAACTATTTATTTGTTTATTTAAATCGAGATTACCTTTGCAACAATAAATAAATATTACTCTTTCAGCAGGAACTATATAAACGTTTGAATATAGACAATTTATAGAAAAGTCTGAAAAATGTTACTTTTTTTACCGGATGCCAGAGCCGGCTCGAAAGGGTTGAACGAACTCTAAACTGGTCGAACAACATTTAACCGAGACCATGTTTCCGGCGTACTTGCAATTCTGCTTTTACTTTTAATCAAAGGGTTACTACTGGCCAAGTAGAAGAGAAAGAGAGAGAGAGAGAGAGAGAGAGAGAGAGTAGTAGAGCTCGCAGAATTCCGTTCGCTTTTATTTAAACGGCGCGCACGGGACGGATTTTAATTTGGTTTAATGAGCGTGAGAAGGTAACCCGTTGAATAAAACAATTAAAAATTGTCCACGGGGCCCCGCGGCCGCCGGTGCGCGCGCCGTATTCAAACTTAACCCAGTTCTTAGACAATATTTGCTCTCGAGAACCCCGAAAGCCAAGCGCGCGAATTTCTGCTCTAAGCCCGCCGGGCGCAAACGCACCTGGCGAACTGGCCGCGATTAATTGTTACCTGCGTCGAAAGTTAGTTATTACCCGGGCACAAAGTCTATCTTTTACTTGCCGGCACCTGTTGTTATAGTCACGCAACATTGTTGAAGAACAATGCCGTGGATCGGACAATGCTCGCGTTATCCGAGCCTGAATTCAATCTTTATGTTGTTTTCTTTTTTAAATTAAACTATTAATTATAGATTAAGGTATGAAACTATACCTTAGTTTAAATCTATTAAAACGCCCATTTCCAATACAATATATGCTTGAACGAACGTGAAGATATCATCCTCCGTTCTCAATAGGCGCGCTAGACGTCCTAAAGACGTCTTAAAAACGTCCTCGTGCTATCCGGACAAATATCCGTATTAGAAATTATTTACAAAAGAAAGAACTCTTTATTTTATTTTATTTTATAACTTTTCAAATGGAAGACAATTTCTGTATTGAATAAAAATCCGCCGACCAATCATTGCCTAAAATTCGATCGCCAATATATCATTTAGACGGATATTTACGTTATCCGCAAAACCTAATCGAAACAATTGAAAACTATAAAATACTCCAGTGATTTTAACGCACGTATACACGCAGGTAACACGTATTGGTACCCGTGTAACCGCGCACACACGTACCCGCGAACGTACTCGCGGCACGCTGCATACAAAACGCGCGTCCGGCTGGCGCCCCGTAAAAGTGAAACGCGCGCAGTGAAAAGGTTAACCGATGGGTCATTAGCCGGTCAAATAAATATATTAATATCGTCGTCATTAGCAGTCCACGAATTTCATACGATCCGGCATTCCGACGGCGTCATTGAAAATGGACGAAACCAATTTAAAATCAAATTATCCGGCTTGTTCGGAGATAATGAATCGATTCTCGCGTGGCGCACACGAACAGAGAGAGAGAGAGACAAAGAGAGAGAGAGAAACTACGGCAAATTGACAGTAGAACGGAGCTTAATCCTCTTAGCGCCGAAGAACGATATATCGTTAATGGCATCTCTTGAAAAACTATTGTTTTCTTAATATTTTCATGAAAGAAGAATTTCGTTTCTTCTCCCTTTTTGAATTCGGTGATCATTAACCCTTTCGGCACGAGTACTCTGTCCGCCACGATACTCTCGCTGTACGAGGCCCCGCGCCTAAAATTGCCGCCGCACATGACGAGTCCTCCTTTATAAGAAAATATTTTCTAAGCGTTAAAGAAACACTGTGCTTAATAAAACGACATTTTTGAACAAAAGTGTTGCTTGTAACTTAAGAGATATTCAGAGGTACTTATATAAAATATTAAGATTTATTTATATAAAATTCTGTTATATATACCGGTTGTCGCACGTGCGCCGGATATATCCGGCGCTCGTCCAGAGCGGTCGTCGCGCGGACGCCGGATATATCCGGCACTCGTGCCGAAAGGGTTAAATTTACCAAAGTTTTCGCGATTATCTTTCCGAAACATTGTCAAACCGTGTGAAACGAGTTTTATATTTACATTTCGCTCGGATATACAGGACTCTTTCCGTCGGCGCTGAGAGGGGTTTAAAATCGACTCTGTCCCGAGCCGTAGCCGTGACAATTGGCTCGGACCGTCACGGGATCGTTCAACTTGTAATTTCATCATCGGAGAACAGAATTTTCAGGTCTGCCTGGGAAATTCCTCCTCGTCGCAGCGACGCCGTCGCGAGTAATAATCGCGCGGGGCGGCGCGACGCGACGGGACCCGGGGAACGGCAACGGCGGGCTGGTTCCGTCAGAAACAGGGTAACGCCGTTCACGCGGCACCGGGTTTGCCGGAACGCGCGTCGGCCAGACCGATCGTAATCGCGACGGAATATTCGCGCCGGTGGCGTTCCATCCCGTCAGCAGTAAAAGGTTGAACGCGACTGTCGATGCTCTTCGCGCGACTTTCGACCGGCGGGGGGGGGGGGGGGGGGGGGGTGCCTAATTGAAGCCAGCCGGGGAGCCCGGCGAGTCCTTTTATTATGCCGAACAAAAGGCGCGAGCGCCAAAGTCACAAAGCGCAGAACTCATTACGAGCTGCGCCGTGCTAGCTAGCAAGCAAGCAGGCAAGCAGGCAAGCAAGCAAGCAGGCAACACACCGGCGGAAAAGCTTGATGAGAAATTCCGGGAATGGAAACGATCGACTCCGCGCGGGAAAAGTCTTGGTGCCACGGGGAACCACATCCTCCTCCTCCCCCTCCGTGTGCACGCGCTGCCGTAGGGAAATAAAAGCGTGCCACGGATCGCAAAGGCGAATAGGGAGGGAAGGGTTTAGGGGTTCAACAAGGGTGGGGGCGAGCGGACGATACCCAATATCTGCTTTTTGACGCCGTCTCCGTCTCTACGTCCGCCACGGTGTTATCGACTCGGTGTTACCAAATATCGTACGTGAAACCATAGAAACACGACCTAAAAAGAAAATTTATTTTCATTTACTACAACAGGATGAAGCAATCGAACGAGAAGCCAATTTCCCAAGATTCTCCCGCGCCATAAAAATCGCCGCTGGACAAAGAGAACACGCCGAACAAATTCGCCGAAGCTTCGAGTATCTCGATCGACTCGGTTCGATTCTATCGCGGCCGAAAGGTCAGCGAGTTCCGCAGCAGCAGCAGCAGCAGCAGCTAGTTCGATAAAAAGGCCGGCGAACAGAGAGGGGCCCCGCTGGAGTCGCGACGCCCACGTGGCTCCCGGTGCGTCAACTGGTCCACGGTCCTCTCTCTATTCTTCTCGGGGAGCTGGTTTTCCGAGGCGGTCGCGCCCACGCCGCGGCGAGAAATAATATCGCGCGACAGCTTGTTCGCGCCGGTCTCGCGGCCTTGATCAGTCAGTCAGTCGCTCTGTTCGGTTTTGTCGGCCCCCTCTCGGCCGGGTCCTTCCCGCTTCCGACGGCGTCCGGCTCCGGTAGCTGAAACGAGGAACGTGGGCGGGGGCTGCTGTTGCAGATGCATCCAGTTAACCCTTTGCAGTCGGAGACGTTTTAAGTGGAAATACAAGATATTTGTTTAGACTCGAAGCGTTACCATTTTATATGACTTGGAGCATTTTATATATTATGGAATTGCATTTTGTGACTCGTGCAACAGTTAACAGTTTTTAACAATTTTCTACATATAAAGAAATATGTTAAAAATTATTTTGTAACGTTTAGAGAAATATACTAAAACCAACCCAGCGTTATCTATACGTCTATAATTTCAATTCTCCAATTTACAATTATTTATTCAATAATTGCACGCCACCCTAAACAATTATTCTATAAAAAGAGCAATGTTTAGAAAAGTATACTAAAACCAACCCAGCGTTATCTGTACGTCTATAATTTCAATTCTCCAATTTACAATTATTTATTCAACAATTCTTCACCACCATAAACAATTATTCTATAAAAAGAGCAAAGTTTAGAAAAATATACTAAAACCAACCGAGCGTTATCTGTACATCATATAATTTCAGTTCCCCAATTTACAACCCCTTCAACCCCTCCCTCATCCAGCAACGTTTCTCCAAGACAGCGCTCCTTCCATTATCATCGGAAACAGAACCTAAATCCGCTCGATCTCCCGCGATCGCTGAAACCGGGTACACCCTAGACCCCAACATCGTCCGGGCAAACAATCGCGCGGTCCCGCGTTCTTTGCGGAACGAGAGAACGATCCCCGAAGCCACTCGCAATCGCGTGTTCTCGAGCGGCCCCGCGTCGTAATCGGCGGAAGAATCGTCGGAAAGGCGATGAGAACGACGGAGGGATCCTCGAGGTGGAGGATCACCGAAGCCGATAGAAAAAAAAAGCGGGTAGGCAGATGAGGGAGAAGGAGGAACAGAATCTATTGTGGAGGCTTTCTCGGGCGATTTTAATTCCTTTAACGGAACAAAGCGGATCAATTTCAACGGGGCTCGAAGGGGGAAGATAGGGGGGTGGAGAGAGTAACACGACCGATCGGGAATCGTTGGCCGGAGGCGGTGTGTACGTTCGATGAAAGAGGTTAGCCCCCGATATCGGCGAAATGCCATTCCCTTTGCAGAAGAAGACCGCCGCGGAGCAACCGCGCGGGATGCTTGCGGCCGCGCGTGTTCCAGCCGCGGAAAGGGCCGGCGTTCCCGCGCTCCGATGCGAACCGGCCGTGCAGATATTTCGACGATGTCAAACCGCTCGACGAATCCACATGCTTGCTGTCTACCGGTTTCGGCTGACCAATTCCGCGCTGCGGCCGTTCAGCCGTTCGAGAAACGTCCAGTCAGGATGCGGACATTCGATAAAAAAAATGTGTGTCGTCCTTTGAGCATCGTGGTTCGCGTCAATTTCGCTTGACAATTTTTTGCTTATTCGAAGAATTACGAGCACTTGAAATCTCCGATACGCGACCTAGTTCATCCATAAACAACGTCCGATTCCCTGAAACTATTGCGATCGCTTAAAATCATGAACAAGGGTTGAAATCAAAAAATTAATATTCACCAAAAGCGAACGTCTTAAAATCGCAGAATTCATATTAGAATTAATAATAAATAATGAATAATTAAAAAAATAATAATAATTAAAAAATTAATAATTAAACTACCCTTGTAAAAAATCATCAATAAGGTTTGAAATCAAAGAATTAATATTCAGCAAAAGCGAAGATCTTAAAATCACAGCAGTCAATTAATCTAGTCAAAAATTGCATAAACAACGCGCGAATAATTAAACTAGCCTTACGGTGCGTCGATCGAGTCGACTATGGCCGAACAACGGGGGTGGTACGGAGAATGGATCGCGTGAAATACGAGACGATAACCGTAAACAGTATTCAAAAGTTTGCGAGGAAAATTGTCGCGTTGTTCGACGATCGAGCGCGATCGATCGACTTTCCCATCCCATGGGCGGCCACGCAACCGGACACGGCAACAATGGCGCCGGTAATTGGACAAGATTATAAGGCGGCCGGTGGGCCACCGTGTCTGGTCCCGGGGTTGACCAGAAATTCGGCGAGTAAGTTATCGACTCATAGATAATCGCGCGAACGCGGCCCGCATACCGAGAACGTTTCGCCCCCGTCGCCCCCGTCGCCCCCTCGCTCCCTCCCTCCCCCCGGAGGACTTGGCCCGTCCGGGTCGTCGCGCGGGCATTCCTTATCGTTCTCACGTCCGTTGCAAATTCTACGGCCGGCGAGACGGGAAAACCGCCGACCCGTTCCGGCAATTTTGATCGTCCCCGGTGCCCGCCAACCCTTTAATCCGGCCGGCTAAATCGCGAAAGTATGCCGCCGCGATTCGAAACGGCCGCGGCGGCCGAAATTATTTCAGTTTCAACGTTTCGGTTTGCGGCGCGCTGGCTCGTTGAACCGGTCTCTCGACGCCGGCTGGAATATTACGCGGCTGATAATACGTATTAACTGTGAAAACGGTCAAGGGACTTCGTTTGTAGGAAAAATAATATTATTATTGCAGGCTTTTGTATTTTATGACATGGAATATTGAGGAATTTTTGTTTTTAATTGTTGGACATATATGGAAATTTATGGCTTGCTTTGGAAGTTAACTGTTTTTAAAATGTATAGAAAGTGTCTCAAAAATAACTTAATTGCAAAATAAAAGGTTCATGAGATAATTTTAAGCAACTTTTTCCTTTACAAAAATCTTCTCCGTGGCTTCGTTTACGAGTAATTAACGAAAAACGTCGACCAATGAGAGGCGAGCTCGGCTGGCGCTAGGCGGCCGTAGCGAGGAATGGACGGAGCCTAGTTACGCTCGGTCACCTAGCGCCTCTCATTGGCCAACCGTTTTTCTTTAATAACTCGTGAACGAAAGCACAGAGAACATTTTTCCAAAGGAAAAAGTTACTTCAAATTATTTCACGAACCTCTTATTACCAAATTAAATAATTTTTGAGTCGCTCTTATATTTTAAAATCGACTTTTGGCCATCGTTGCACCGACTGTACCGTCGCCAATGGGTGCCGTGTCGGGTCACCGTAATTAGATCGATAATCCCGACAATCTCACGTTCATCTCGCGCGGAGAACTTCGGGGTTTTGTTAGCCGCCCCCCCCCCCCCACCTCTCGTTTTCTTGCAGTTCGCGGGAGGTTTGCTATTAAATTGGAAGAGTTATTCAAGTTGTAACAGGGAACTTCAGAAATTGATAAAAAAACTTCGACTCGGTGCGGGGCGAGTTCGAAGATCGGGAAGAACGGGCAGGCGGCATTCACGGCACGCGAAGATTCGTTCTCTTCTCGGGCCGAGGTGAAGTGGAAATGCAGTTATTAATAGCGGTTCTAGCGAGAGCCGTGGATTTCTATAAATTGTAAATATTCAATGGCTGAATAGCTGACTATATAATAGACTTGTTTTATAACAATTATATTTTAATTTAATATATTAATATAATATATTAAACAAATAAATAAAAACTCATAAATTAACAAATAAATGAACAGATAAATAAATAATAAAATCGACCGATAAACAAATAAATAAACAAATAAATGAACAGATAAATAAACAAATAAAGAAACCGTCCGATAAACAAATAAATAGACAAATAAATGAACAGATAAATAAACAAATAAAGAAACCGACCAATAATCAAATAAATAAACAAATAAATAATTACCCACGCACAGTCTGCTCCATCCACAATAAAAGATTAATTTCGTACATGAATCGACGCGCACCGAATTAAAATCGGACCGACGACCGGGTTCTCTATTGAATGGTCGAAGAAAAGCATTCAGCGTCGGCACAGATAGCCTCGGACAAAAGTGCCCACATATTTATCCGGGGCCGCGCATCGAGTTTTTTCCGATCCGAGATATCGGGTCCGGGGCGGAGGGGGTGGGAAGGGAATCGGAGGAAAAACGGCTTATATTCGCCGGGCCCCGAGGACAGAGACGGGAGAAGAAGACGGGGATTCGCGCCCCCGCCGTTTGCCGCTTATTGAATATCAGGGGCGCGCAACCCCTAATGGGAAGACGAATCGCGATTCGAGAGAAAGAGAGAGAGAGAGAGAGAGGGAGGGAGAGAGGGAGGAAGAGAGTCTGAATGTGTTGAATGGCGGGCCCGCGGACAAAGGGGCCGCGAAGTGGAGGCCTTTGTCCCGTGGCTCGTAATCGGCGCCGTCGATACCGATTCCGACGGTAATTAGAGTTCACTTTTCTAACGAGCGTTCCGCTCCGGCCATTGTCCCGGCCGGTGCCCGTTTAAACCCGGCGAGGAACTGCCGACAGAGAGACAGAGAGAGAAAGAGAGAAAGAGAGAGAGAGACGGAAAGATGTAAGAGAGATGGAGAGACATAAGAGAGATATAAAGAGATGGAGAGAGAAGACGGAGAGAGAAATAAAGAGAGAGAGAGAGAGAGACTGAGAGAGAGAGGGAGGTATAAGAGAGGCTTAGAGAGAGATAGAGAGAGAGAGAGAGAGAAACTGAGAGATACAAGAGAGACTTAGAGAGAGAGAGACTGAGAGATATAAGAGAGACTTAGACAAAGAGAGAGAGGGAGAGACTGACAGAGAGATTGAGAGAGAGTGCGAGAGGAGACGGAGCAATATAAGAGAGAAATAGAGAGAGAGAGAGAGGGGGGAGAGACTGACAGAGAGACTAAGAGAGAGTGCGAGAGGAGACGAAGCATTATAAGAGAGAAATAGAGAGAGAGAGAGAGAGAGAGGGGGGAGAGACTGACAGAGAGACTAAGAGAGAGTGCGAGAGGAGACGAAGCATTATAAGAGAGAAATAGAGAGAGAGAGAGAGAGAGAGAGACGTAAAAAAGAAATAGAAAGATAGAGCAGACGAAAAGAGAGGAGAGAGAGAAAAATAGGGAAACAGTCCGGGGTCCGGTTTCCGCGTCGCGAGCGTCTCCGGTGGAAATCTGCCGGGAAAGCACGGCGTTTCCTCTCGACGGAGACCGGTCCACACGCACAGACGGGGAAAACCGTCGAACTGGCGCAGTAGGTGAGCCCCGAGCGACCTTTCCTCTCGCGCGTTTCGGCGCATCGGCGCTCTCGACGAGGACGACGAGGGGGCGTAGAGAAGACGTCTCGAGACTTCGAAAGGCTCTTCGGGGAACTCCCCGCGGGCCGTACGAACTCGAGAACACTCGGCTCCGGTCTCTCTCCTTCAGGTGAATCGATATATCCCCCGATGGATCCGGCGGCGGCCGATCCGCTGGGAACCGGCCGTGGAATTTTCGCGAGAGACACATTTCCCCGGACGCTCCGAGGCGAATACAAGAACGGGGATATTCCCCTCTCGGTGCTTCGACGATACATACCAGCAGCCAGTTCTATGCGATGTCCTCGTGCCGCCGCCGTCGCCGCTGCTGCTGCTGACTCGACGAATATCCGACGACGGAGCCCCGTTTTTCATAATGCCGGCTCGCACCGGATACCCTCGCAGTTCCACGTCCTTTCGATTCATGGATACTTCGGCCCCCCGATACTTCCGAGACGAGGCGGACTATTTCCGGGGTCTTGGTACGTCACGCTAATCTAATATTTAGGGACTATGGGGGCGAATTTCTTCGCCGGGTTTTCACGCTCTCGTTCGCTCTGCTTTTCGCGGACGCAGATCTTTCTTGTATTGAAAATACCTTTTTTGGATCGTGTTTTAGAGAGTTGCGCGATTGATGGGATGTATAGTAGTGGCTATGTTATGTTAATCTAATATTTAGGGATTATCGATCGTTATAAGATATCTTCAAGATTTCTGTTTTAATGCGTAAGACGTTCAGACCTAAAATGGACGTTTTTAAGCCGTGTTTAAGATGTCTGTGAAAATTCATTTTTATTATAATGTATTTGAAAAAACTGAATTTCACTAGAATGTTTAGACTGTGAAAGAGTTCTAATCCCACCCTCTATGATAAATATTAATTTTCTAATTTCGCTTTAATTAAAATCTAAATCACGCAAATCAAAAACATACAATTTTATAAAACCTTAAAAAATCGTGGCATCGAAGTCGTCGAAGACCGCGCGAAAATAAATCGCTGCCGAAGGATATCCCGGAGCGGCGCGGCTGCAGAGACGCGTGGATTCGGCGGTTCTGTCGACGGGCTGTGTTCCGTCGGGGGATATAGACATCGGATTCGGCCGACGAAATCCTGTCGACAACCCCGAGGGGTAGGCCAGCCGTCGTAATTTCATATATCGGGAATCGACAGGCATTCGCGGCACGATTCGAAATCGGCGGAACGTCCGAGAGAAATTACGGCGACGCGGCACGTCGCGACGGCCTCGCACGTCCACCGTTTATACGTCGGTCCGTGTCCGGATTAATTTAATGAACCGCGATGTTTGCACGCGTGTCTACGTGCGTCCAATGCCGGATCCGGCCCCCCGAAACCCGATGAAAAACCAATGGTATCGATAATTCCTGGCACAGGCCGCCTTTACCCGCGATTCCCGAACCGTGTCTTACATCCTTCTTACTCGGCCGATGCGCGAAGCGTTATCGCGCGCGAGGACTAGGCTCGTCGATTATGGTTGCGAGGTGTTCCAACCGCGTTCAAGATGCTTCCAAAATCGTCGAAATTATTTTCAACGCCCGCGGAAATTTTTTATTCTCGATTTTTCGTCTTAGTAAATTAATCATATTAACTAAGTTTCGTAAATTAATTATATTAACTATTAACTAATTAATGGGACGAGACAATTTTTGCTTATTTTGTTATTTTTATGCACTTTCTTTTATATACTTTAATAACAGAAGAATCAAATTTGATTTCGGTATTAATGTTGTATTAACATTATATTGACTATGGTATTGATATCATATTAATATCATATTGACCATGGTATTAATGTTATATTAATATTATATTGGCCATGGTTTTTATATCATATTAATATTATATCGACTATAATATTGACATCATATTAATGTCATATTAATCATCATATTTACGTCTTTTAGACGTCTTTAAAACGTCTGTAAAACGTCTTTAAAACGTCCTCAATACGTCCAAAAGCATTTAAAATAAAGCGTCAAAAGAGCGGCTCGCGACAAAGAGAGCGCACAAAACATAGGCGCGGTGCGCGACCATGAACGATCCTCGAAGCCGAGTGGCTCGATCGGCCCATCTATCGAACCGGCGCGCAGAAACGCAGGGTTGTGCTATCGAAAAAAAGGAGAACGTCGGTTTTTCAGCGAGTCAACACAATTTGCGTCTTGCTACGAGCAATTCCGCGAGTCGCCCGGAGGGGTGGTTCGCTTTCCGGGAGATTGCATGCGACGACGACGATCGTGATGAGTTTGCTTTCCGTCGTCGACGTCTGGCGTCGTCGTCTACGACGGATATCACGGCCGGAGCCCCGGCTCCTGTTCGCGAGGTAAACACCGGTGCCGGGAGGGTGGCTCCGAAACACAGACGCGGCGCGGCGAAACACTGCGCTGCTCTGGATGCCGCGACGGGAAGGGCGAATGAAAATTGGAAGTACGTCCATATACGCGGAGATACCCCGATTCGGACCGTGGAGACGACCGGCAGTTAACTTATCTAAATGTCTGCACGCAGCGTAGCCGGGCCGGACGACCGTAGAGAGAGAGAGGGAGCGTTAACTTTATCGGAACTCGTTTGCAGGCGAGAGAGACCTGCGCGAGCCAACCCCTCCCGGGCTCGCGAACTGCGCCCGGCAAATTAGGCTGCGCTCGTTTCGAATTGGATTACAGGGAGGGACGCGGGGACGAGGACCTGTTTTCGTACTTGTTGCCCCGCGACGCGTTCTTGTTTTGTAGGACGTTTTGGGGGATGACGGGGGTGTTGGGGAGCGACGGGGTTTGGGGGGATGTTCCGCGGGAAGACGGAAGAGGGGATGGACCGGAATGGGTTATTTCAATTATATATTTTCAATTACTTCCGATTCTGAATGTAGCCCTATTAATTTGTTTATGATTGTATATAAATTATATAAATTGTATCTGTATTGTAACCAAATTAAGATAAATCTGTACAAATTATGTAAAATTCGTAATATCCAGAAATTTATATAATTTAACATAATTGTATATGATTGTATATAATTGCATATAAATTGTATATAAATTGTATATAATCGTATAAAAATCGTATATAAATTATATGCAATTCTAGAAAAATCGTATATAAATTACATTTATATTACACACAAATTAACATAATTACCTGCAAATCACATAATCCTCTACAATCGTATATAAATCACATAAATTACATTTGCATCATAAACAAATTAATATATAATAATTTCTATGTAAGACACTCCACCATAAGACATCCATGCCCCTAAAAATCTTCTATCGTCTCGTCGAACAAACTCTACCAAAAATCGCCACTCTTGGCCATCCTTGGATCATCACACTTAAACGAGATCTCCGCTCTTGACTAAAACCACCCCTTTTCCATTCGCTCGCTAATTCTTCCTCTGCGATCCTCTTCGCGCTGCTCGTAGCTCCCCCCCTCGTTCCTCTCCGCGCTGCTCGTAGCTCTCTCTCCTCCTCCGTTTCTTTCGTTCGCCTTTAGGAAAAGGGTCCCCATTCGCGAAGACGATGGCGGGGCTCCTTGGCACGGGATTAACCCCCGTCAGGGGATCCCACCCACTCCCCGAGATTAAATTACAAGACGCGCCGAGGGTTATGAACGTTGCGTACAAACAATGATTATTAAGTTTGAAATACGGGGACGAGATTGGCCGGGGAAATTGAGTACATTAGTTGTGCGACGCGGCGCGACCCGCCCCTCTCCGTACCCGCCATCTGAGACGCCGCGTACTTCGCGAGAAAGAGAGATAGCGAGAGAGAGAGAGGGAGAAAGAAAGCGAGAGATAGATAGATAGGGAGAGAGACTAAAATATATAAGGGAGAGAGGGGGAGAGACTGGGAGAGAGAGAGGGAAGATAGACTAAAAGATATGAGTGAGAGAGAGAGAGAGAGAGAGAGAGAGAGAGAGAGAGAGAGAGTTACAAACAGAGAGAGAGAGAGAGTTACAAATAGAGAGAGAGAGAGGGAGAAAAACTTATAGAGAGAGAGAGAGGACGTTGTCGCCTGCGGTGGGATGAAGTTACGAGCACGGATCCCGAACGAGGAAAAAGACCATGAACCGCACCCCGCCGTCCGCCCCTCCTCGACAAGAAAACTCCATTACGGTCACCCTTATTACGCTTTTTAAAACGCGCGACGATCGACCACCGTCGATCGCTAATTTCTCGTAAACGGATCGCGAATTTCCGCCTCGATTCTGATGGTGCTGGTCGTCTGCCAGAGGCCGGGTCAGCTTGGACCCGATCTCTATTGGATCGCGCAACTATCCAGGATGGATTCGGAAGGGGGTTGGTTCTAGGGGTGAAAGGGTGTCTGATGTTTTTAGTATGGTATGGCGAGGATCTTACCTTTTTATAGTTTATTGTATAAATATGTATTAGCCTGAAGTTATTATATATTTATTTATTGATTTATTACAGTAAATTTTATAGTGAAAATGTATCGTGTAAAAATTGTATAAATAGTAAAAATAGTAAAAATAGTAAAAATAGTAAACATAGTAAACATAGTAAAAATAGTAAAAATAGTAAACATAGTAAAAATAGTAAAAATAGTAAACATAGTAAAAATAGTAAAAATGGTATAAATAGTATAAGTAATATAAATAGTAAAAATAGTCGTTTCGTTTTGCAATTGGCGGATATAAGTCGGTTCACCAGGCATCCGGAGCGACATCGACGGTTCGCGTTTAGGGTCTCGCGGGACCCGGCACCGTATGACGAAGGTTAACCCTCTTACGGTGACGCGCCGTGTATGGCGCGTATCGGCTCATCCACCTTAACTTCCCGAGCCCCTCCGCCGGCATCGAGGATAGTTTAACACGCCGACTGCCGGGTCTCTCGCGTCGCGTAACTTTCGGCACGTAATTAGAAAATTAACCCCCCGAAGCCGGGTATCTTGAACGACGCGACTAACTCTGCCGCGTACGGCTGCCAAGCTCGTAAAAAAAGAATATACGGAGGGACGCGAGGATTTTTATGGACTGTAAACCCCTGTCGACGTACTCGGATTCTTTTACACGCGAGTCACCAACCTCGCTACGGATGACGTATATACGCGTCATTCGTCATACGTCCGACTGGAAGTGAAATAAAACTCGATGGACGTCGGTGATTCGTGGATCAAGGACAATTGGCTTAAAGCAAGAATTATAAAAAATTTAATAAATAGAATAATAAATAGAATAATAGAATAATAAATAGAATAAATAGAAAATATTAATAAATAGAATAATAAATTCTAAATACATAAAAATTAAAAACAGATAAAAATAAAAATATCAGCATCGACAAATCACACAAAATACTATTACAAATAAATTCTAAAATAACCAATGGCTATCATCCAATTGTTAATAAAATTAACATATTGTTATAGACACATTTTTCACGTTTCTTGCAAACTGAAACAATATACAACGATTCGATCAGTCTCGGCATGTTTTCGCCAAACAATATGAACTGGCTCGGTGCGCGCGGTCGCGTTTATCAATGAAGAGCGCGTTGCTTTTTATTTCGCTACGGAGCGGCTGGCACGCGGCAAGAAGTTAATAGAACCGAGCGAAGAAGGTTAAATGGGTCCACGGTTTCCGGTAATTTTTTGGCAGCTTCGAAAACGAGTTCGGCGAGCGTTGAACTGTTTTTTAAAAGGGTGGTGGGGGTTGGGGAGACGTTAAGATCCTTTTTCACGAGAATGTGCGGCGAGACTTAGTTTTAACTACATCGGCGCGCGATTCACCGTTCGCTCGTCAGACGCGGCCCGTGGCCCACGACCCGTGACAAACGGCCGCCCGCGTTCCCCGGGTGGCCACAATACATTCGCCAAACGGCCGTTTTTGCAATTTATGAAATGGATTCCGCGGCCAATTAACCGCGAAGCAGTGTCGTTTCCGGTTTTATGGAATTCTTCACGGGGGCGGAACGTTATTTCCACCGTTGGCTGTGGTCAATGATCGTATATCAAACGAGTGGGACGGCAAAAGAGAGAAAGAGGGAGGAAGAGAGGAGAGAATAAGAAACGGTTAAACAGACGAAGAGAGGAGAGAATAAAGAGAGAAAAAGAAAAGGAGAGAGAGAGGGAGAGACGGAGAGAGAGACAGGGAGACATAAGAGAGAGATAGACACAGACAGTGAGAGAGATTAGAGAGAGAGAGAGAGAGAGGGAAAGAAATAGTAATAGAGAGAGAGAGAGAGAGAAATAGTAATAGAGAGAGAGAGAGAGAGAGAGAGAGAGAGAGACAGACAGAGAGAGGGGAAGAAAAGAAGAGATATATGAGGAGCGGGAGAGAGACGGAGAGATATAAGAGAGAAATAGCGAGATATAGCGAGCGAGAGAGAGAGAGAGAGAGAAAAGAAGAGATATATGAGGAGCGGGAGAGAGACGGAGAGATATAAGAGAGAAATAGCGAGATATAGCGAGCGAGAGAGAGAGAGAGAGAGAGGGGGCGGAGAGAGAGGGGGGCGGAGAGATATTTAAGAGAGAAAGAGAATGAAGTAATAAATGTTTA
Organism: Augochlora pura; assembly: GCF_028453695.1. Lineage (NCBI taxonomy): Eukaryota > Metazoa > Arthropoda > Insecta > Hymenoptera > Halictidae > Augochlora > Augochlora pura. The sequence goes on along the minus strand of NC_135777.1, from coordinate 21,786,052 downwards.
AAGAGAGGAGGAGAAAAATTGAAAATAAGAGAAAAAGAGGGGAGGAGAGAGAAAGGGAGAGGAAGAGAGACGGTGCCGATGTCTCGCGAAAGAAAGTTCCCGGATCGCGACGAAGTCTGAAAACTACCAGCCGAAATTAACGGGCCATTACGAAATGGCGCTCGGCTCGCGAGCCTCGCGGAACGTCGCTAACTCGGTCTGCGATAGCTCAATTACGTTGATGAATTACGTATACCCACCCCTACCCCCCTCTCTCTCTCCCTCTCTCTCCTCTATCTGCTCCCAATCCGCGCGGCAGACAATGAATTCATCTTCGTCATAGTTTCGTCGTGGCTGCAGCAGCTGGCGACGCGTAATCCCGGATCTCGAAGACACGTCGCGTCCCGGGATATCATTCCAAAAATCGACCGGCAAGACCTAAGCCAACCTAGTATTTGCCTAATTGCTCATTTATATCGTTTGTGCCGGGACGGAGCTCGAGAGATAGTCAGCGAAGATCTGTGATCGTATTCTACTGGAGAATTTTAAACAGTTGTTTCTAGTTATGGTTTATCGCAGTTTTGATTTCATTGAAGTTTTTGTGGGATTGAGATTTTTGTTAATTTGATTTTTATGGAGATCTGCTGTTATTTAGGTTTTTATTTAGATTGGGAGAATACATTAGAATTTAGGTTTTCATTATGTAAATTTCTATAAAATTCTGTCACAATTTAGATTTTTATTTAAAATAATCTTCCAGCCGTACTACTGTGTTCCTCGAACAATTTAAATTGCTAAAACAAAAATCCATAAATTTCAAAGCAAAAATATTAGCAAACAATTACCGCCATACTATCGATAAAAAAAAGCTTTAAATTCTCCCTCGAAATTCGTTTCTCTTTCTCGCAAAAGACGATCAGACGCAGAAATAAAGATTTGAGTATTCCCCATAAAGTATTCGCGCATCGATCAGACGGCGTCGCGATGGTGGGGCAGAGACCGTATCAGATTTAACGGTGTTTTTCCAGTCTCACGGACAAGATCGAGAGCGGACCGTGTACCCGCCGTTAATCGACTCCGATAGAACGGTGTAGCCGATACTTGAACCAGCTACCCGCAAAATAATAGATGAACTATCGATCGGCGGCCGCTGTGTTGGCACGCGCGTGCTACCCCGGCGCCCGAACAACTGATCATCCACCGATCAGTCGATGCTTGTCGGCTGAATAATTCATCGGCCACGGAATGTAACCAATGAGACTTCCCCTTTGAACGGTCCTACGCCTGTGTATAGAAAGAACCGGGGCGACGCCTCTTTCGGCTGCCTTCTCATTTCCCGGCAAATTACCGCGTAAACGGACGGCTTTAGGTTCGACGTCTTACTGGAGGCTCGGTCGATCGAACGATCGATGGTACGGCGAGCAACGTTTGATTATGCCATGTTAAACGGTGGAGAATGGATTTTTCAAACGGTTCATGTTTAACCCTTTGCAATGAGACGCAGGCGCCACTAGAATTTGTCTGTCACGTTCCAAGATCATTTTTATACGAGTTTAGATTTAAAAAATTGTTACATTTAACAATTTATTTATATTTAACAATGTTATGTTTATATATGTTAATAATCTTAGTAATATTAATTATTTTATTAATAAGCTCAGTGATGTTAATAATATCGTTGACAATCTTAACGATGTTAATAATATCATAATATTAATAATCTTAAAATTGTGTCAAGTGTAACATTTCTGGCGCCAGCTCTCGTTCCTGCCACACTACCTGCCGCAGCGAAAGGTTCAACGCGATGCCTCGCCTAATATCGTTCGGCAAAGTTGGAGCAGCGTTCGGCTAGCAAGTTGATGATCGCGGAAGACGGTTTAACGTCCGCGTGTCTCGCGGATATTATTCGAGCGGCCGTACCGCGCGCAGACGAGCGCCGCGAACCGGCTTGCATTAACGTTGGTTTATGAAGTGCCGCGCGGTGTATTGTGAGCACAGACATAATGAATTTCATTATATTAAGCACCGGGCTCTATTCGTTCGCATTAGCCCCGTTGCACGACGCGTGATTGCTCGTTACAGGGTGTAGAACTCTCTCTCTCTCTCTCTCTCTCTCTCTCTCTCTCGACGGTGTGTGTATGTGTGTGTGTGTGTGTGTTTGCGGGCGAGCGAGTTCTCCCTCCGCGCGCCGATAAGTAGAACGCGAACGCGTTCATAAAGCCGGAAGGGTATTAACTGTAAAGAGAAACGAAATTATCCTCGGGGATAATACGGCCGATGTTTATTAGCGCGGCCGGCGACCGCGCCGAGTCCTGTGTTTGGTTCCGATCCCAGGCTATTATGTAAAATCAAATTTCCGCCAGTCGGAATCGCCTCGAAACGAACTCGCGGAACACGGGGATCGCATTTGCGCCGTCGCTCGTGCAGAAGAACGGGATAGGAAAATGGTTGCGGATCGAGAGTGAGAGAGAGAGAGAGTGAGAGCGATGTGGGAGAGGGAGAGACGAGATCTGCGAGAGAGGCGAAACGTGCGAGTGGGATGAAAAGCGAGATAGAGATGGAAAGTGGGAGGGAGATAGAAATAATACGTGGTAGAGAGAGAGACAATATTTGAGAGAGAGAGAGAGAGAGAGAGAGAGAGAGAGAGAGAGAGTCGGATAGACAGAAGAAAAGGACGTGACAGTAAAAGAGACAAAATATGCAAGAGAAACAAAATATTAGAAAGAGAGAGAGAGAGAGAGAGGGAGCGAGAGAGAGCGAGAGAGGAGAAACAAAACGCGATAAAGAGAGGACACGATAGATAAAGAACGTGAGAGAACGAGGAGCACAGATCCACGCTCAGATCCGAAGCAGAATTTCGATCCCGGCGCGGATCATTTCAAATTCGTCCGAACGCGCTCGCTCGCGGACCGCTAAATACTCGCCTTGCGTAGGCTCCGCCGCCGCCTCGGCTCGCGAAACAAAGTTGAATCGGAACCGTAAACAGCGCTAAGCTACTTACCGGTATAAATTCAACTGTATTACCGGCCTCGTTCGCCCCCGCCCCCTCCGCGGCGGACAAAGTAAAACAGTTTACCCCTGAATACCTATCACACCGAAGTTCCCGGACGCGGTAGCCACGGCTACGTTTACGGAAACGCGGCGCGCCAAGCGAGCCTGTTTTCATATTTAAAGCCGGCCCCCGATCCCCGTGTTATCTGAGCGCCGCTCAACCGCGCTCCCGCTCCCACCGTCCACCCACTCCCCGTCCGCCAAACCCTTCCGCTGCTTATAATGAACGCGTTACGCGACCGCGCTTCGCGCGAGCCAAGATTAAAGTCGGCCCGGAACGAGCACCGTCCGACGCGGAAGGATCCGCGTTTAACGCGTCTCTTCATCCCCTATTTACAAGACCTCAGCCTTTCATAGGCCGCCAGACCGTCCCGAATACGTGTTCGAGCGCTTCGTGTCGCGGCGCATTATTTACATGGAATTTAGAATTTCTTGGTGGGCTAAGGATTTTATGTTGGTTTCGGTCAGCATTGGTGGGAGAAGTGGAAAATGGCGGGATGGTTTGGAGAATTGGGAGATGGTGGTGTATTAACCCATTTGCTGTCTTAGGAAGGAATCTTTGTTTAGATGTTTTATTGTTTAACTTTTTATGAAATTTAATATATGTATAAAAATTGTATGGCTTATGCTATTATGTTAAATTAATATTTTTGCATCATCAAGCGACGTTATCTCAATTTGACAATTCTAGCATTGTATTAACAATATCGATCACATCATCAAGCTAGAAAATATCAATTTCGCAATCCTTTCAACGCTACTGACAACATCGATCGCATCATCAAGCGATAGCATCTCAACTTCACGATTCTTTCAACGCTTCTCTACCATCATCGATCGCCTCATCAAGCGGCAATATCTCGCACGACAAAACACGTGACGCAGAAATAAGCAGCCTCGGATCTAGTTCTCCGATTCGCGCAACGCATGCACGACATTCACACGGCGATAAACCAAGTGGAGCTAAAGTTGCTCGCCATCCGGCGCTCCAATTACACGGCATCGTCGCCGCGATGAAAAAAGGCGATCGTCGCCGGGAACAATGCGGATGGAACGGCGTCAGATTAACCGTGATCATCTCCAGCGAACAGTATTACGAAACGCGTCCGTTTCGACGATCACCGCCGTAACTCCGGCGTAACACGCCGGGCGCTATCGCCCGCCGGTCGCGCGGCGAGAATTCCGTAATACTACGACGAGCGCGAAGGGAGCACGCGAAGGGTTGTTTGCGTTCGCCCCGCGCCGCATTTTACGAACCGCGATTATGGTCCGAAATTGTACCGGTAATTATTGCCGGAATTCGGCTGCTCGGTTTCCTGGGGCTCGAAGCCGAGCGACAAAGCGCGATTACGATTACTTAGGGGCGGCGGCGGCGGCGGCGACGCGGCGGAGAAACAATACTGCGCCGTTTCGAGGGTACGTGGAAACAAAGCGAGCAGCCGGGGCCTCCCTTAACGAAGGTACACGCGTCCGACCGGTGCAATCCAAACACCGATAGTTGACACCTGCTGGCTTAGTCGCGTTACGCCGCCTCCGGTTATGGTTTTTACTGACGCGGCGACGGCTTCTGGGGGTATTTTCTATGGTGTTTGCTGCCTTCTGGAGTAATTATCTATGGCGTCATCTAGACTTTTGGGGTTATTTTCTATGGTGTTTGCTGTCTTCTGGAGTAATTATCTATGGCGTCATCTAGGCTTTTGGGGGTATTTTCTATGGCGTCGCTTTGACTTCTGGGGGTATTTTCTATGGCGTTCGCTTCGACCCTTGGTGACATTTTCTATGGTGTTTTCCGGCTCCTGCGGATATTTTCTATGGTGTCGCTTCGGCTCTTGGGGATATTTTCTATGGCGTCGTCTAGGCTCCTGGGGATATTTTCTATGGTGTCACCTCGGCTCCTCGAGTTATTTTCTATGGTGTTTTCCGGCTCCCGCGAATATTCTCTATGGCGTCGCTTCTGCTCTTGGAGATATTTTCCATGGCGTCGCCCCGACTCTGGGGATATTTTCTATGGCGTTCGCCGTCTCCTGCGGACATTTTCTATGGCGTCGTCGGGCGACGATTCGAATGCTCGCGAACCGAAGGAGATCCTTCACAGTCTTATCACGGCCGGCTTAACGAACGCATCTTCTTTAAAACAGGCGACCAGGCGATTGCTATGCCAGCCGCGTGCCGCATTTATGCATTCTACGCGAAGTGTGCTTCGCTCGCGATACGCGGGACTCCGCCGCGAATTCTGCAGGTGTTACTTCATGCGAACGTGTTACTTCGTTCGGCAATCGATTGGAAATATTTTGTAGTGTGTGGTATTTGATTAGTTCGAGATCGTAGGAAATGAAGTCCAATTTGGGACGTACTTCAGCTGTGTTTAGAAAATGGACGTAAAGTGGACGTCTTCAAGACGTCCAGAATTTATTGAGTTAGGTCAAGTGCGTTAATTAACGTCCGAGATTTTTGACGAATTAAATAGTTTCTTTTACCTATATCTCGATTTTCAAAGCATTTAAATTATATTTTAATACATAAATCTCCACACCAATTTCTAGGACACCCAGTATACCTTACAAAAATCTCTATACACATCCTCCAGCATCTCCATCCTTTTTTTTTTCCTGGACGATCTTTCCGTTTCCTGTCTATACAGAAGAACGTAGGGTGGTTCGTCCGTCGTCGGAGTTGTTTAAGCGTTCACAATACACGGTAAATTTCTCCGGGCTTCATCGATCGCTGGGGAGAAATGTAAATTCGTATAGCCCGGCTATACCGTGGACCGAGAGGTCCTTTTTCTCCCCCTAAACTTCCCCGAAGGCCTCCGCGGCCGAAAAAGGGATCCTCCTCCGTGTATCGACCCTTCGGACCGCGATTCTTATATACAATCCGTTTAGCGGATGCCCTCCCGGACCCTTCTCATAATATCCCGCTACCCAGGAGTAAGTGCTCCCCGTCTTTTTCTATTACCCATCGTGGAAGACGGGAAATTGCTGAAAACGGCGCACGTATCCAATATGTGCCGCTGCGGAATTTATTAGGCGATTGCTCGCATTTCCTCGCTACCGGAGAATATTAGACGCTTCGTCAAATTAGTTGCTCAACGCGATACACAATCGGTCTATGGGGTAGTACACCTGTAGCACGTGGAAAAAGCACGACGCTGTCGCGAGAGGAAAACCTGTGGATGGTCGTAGAGTTTCGCTCGCGAGATTGTTCTAACATATCTTTGACATAACCTCAATGCTCGTCGTCAAAGTTTTGTCATAACCGTGTCGCGGAATTTCACGCGTTTATGGCAAAACTGAGTGGGCGTAATAAAAAATTACGGGGATGCCGGTGATGTTAGTTTTATCGTTGTCTGACGGCTTGAGAAGTGACAGAAAATTATAAAATTTTTCGTAGAATTAATTCTGATTTTTGCGATATTTTATTGTAGTACTATATTGTACAATATATGTACTACGGTATATGCTATTTATTATATTAGACTGTGCATATATTTATACCATATATATTAGTTATATTACTATATTATTACTATTATATATCATACTATATTTCAATACTATTATTACTATATTATATACTCCATATACTATATTACACTATACACACAAATTTATGCTATAAGATAATATTATAGATCGAAATTTAATCCAAGAACCTCCTACAGTTCCACTACCATAATCCACAACAATCAAAAATCTAACAAAGCCCAACAAAATTCCATACACCTAATCAAGGTCCTACCACATAATTCTCCATAAACATCACCCCAAACACCTCGTCCCGACATCCCCGATCTACCGACACCATCGGAACAACTCCCAGGTACGAATCCTAGTCGAATTAAGAAGCGATGATCGCTCGGTTGAACCTCCGCGCGCCGTTCCGGAAACTCGCGTTCCCCTGTCGCGCTGAACAGAGAACCGGGGGGGTGTCGTCGTCGTTTGCTTTGTATCACAGTTCAAGGATGAGACAGCGCCAAGAGAGCACCCGCACAGGAAAATCACAGAGATAAGTATTCTCGCAAGAAGCGTCGGGTCTCCGCGTCGCGCGTAAACTTGGCATTTCTGCATAATCGAATCGCGGGAGCACGTAACTTCAGCACAAACACCGTGACAACAAAGGGAGAGAGGGTTCCCGTCGTCGTCATCGTTCCATTCCGTTGACGCTTTCATTGCGCGCGGGTCCTATCAGCCGGTGTTCGTTTCGGGAATAAAGACAGAGAGAGAGGGAGAGAGAGAGGGAGAGAGAGAGAGGGAGAGAGAGGGGTGGGACGCCGCGTCGCAGCTATTAGAAAAGGAATTCCGTATTTTCCGGCCGGAAGGATTTAAATGGACCGCCGGAAGCGCAGCTTAAGCGGCCGGGGACCCTCCTCCCGTGACGAAACGAACCAGCAACCGGAAGATTAAGTTTCGTGACCCACATACAGGTAGAGCCCGGGGGATGTGTATAGCTGCACGGGCACCGCGTCGCTGTTTATCCATTGATAGAGGAGAAGCCGGGCAAGAGACACTCTCTCCCTCTCTCTCTCTCGCTCTCTCTCTCGCTCGCTACTCCTCGATCCCGGTGAATAAACAGCGATCGTGAATTTCGCAGCGACCCTGTGTCGCTCGATCCACCATCCTCCCCACTCCCTTCACCCCTTCGTTCCAGCGACCGGAGGGCCGGCTACGTGACGGAATATGCTCTTTTTCATTTTCGAACGCGTCTCGAACACGCCGAACGCGTCCCAGTTCACGTAGAACGTACCGCCCCTCCCGTCCCCGCGTATATTGGGATTCCGTTCGTCTTTAGTCGACCGCCACGCCATCGACGAGCTTACACGAAGAATTATGCCCTACCCGTGAGAATTAAACACCACGCCGCCGTCCCGCTCGCACGATCAACCACCGTCGACCTACCACGCCCTACGATCGCTGCGTCGAACAACAGAAGTGCCGCGCGGCGAACGATTTCTCGTTTGACGGACTTTGGTGCATCTTTATTCCGACAGGATAAGGTAGTCGAGCTGTACAGCGATTGATTATTTTTCGAAGGGATTAGTAAATATTAGGTAACGCCTTTACGTTCGTCTAGGTTATGTAAGGACTTTTATATTTGTCTACGTTTTTAGACCTATGTTTTTCTTCGTGGCAGTAGCTCAAATACCAAATTATAGAACGAATTTTCAATTCTATTTAAGCAAAATATTACGAACATTGCTAAGCAAATAAATTAAAATCTCATTTGAGCGAAATATTAAGTAGCGTATCAAGTTGCAAAATGAATAAATTGAAAACTCGTTTGAGCGAAATATTAAGTTGAAAATCAAGTCGCAAAGCGAATAAATTAAAATCCCATTCAAGTGAAATATTAAATTGAATATCAAGTTGCAAAGCGAATAAATGAAAATCCCATTTAAGTAAAATATTAAGTATCATATCAAGTCGCAAAACGAACGAATTAAAATTCTCCTTAAACAAGGGATAAAGTAACCAATAAAACGAAGGGAAAAAAGCGACGGTGACGTTTCCCGCAAGCTGGAAGCTCGATAAATCGGTATCACGCGTCTCTGTTTATTTGGAACAGGTAAGGTTCAGTCTCGCGGCGCTATCCAAAGTCACGTCGGCGATTTATTTATTTAATCGCTGGCTGATCTGGCCGGGATTGCCAGGCGTGAATATATTAATCCCGGAAAAAGCCAGTGATCGGCCGAACGCCAGAGAGGCCGGGATTTTATTGCATCGCGCCGGGATATCGAGCTCTCGCCCGGCTAATTTATAAACGGAGATCTCTCTCTCTCCTTTCGCGTAAGATTTTTCACTGTAACCCGTTCTCCCCCCTCCTCCTCTTCTAACCAGACGAATCTTTTTATTCCGGTTATGGGAGCAGCGAAAATCGGAATTCGGGTGATCCGACGGGATTTATCGATTTCACGGCGCGGCGGAAAACATGCGCCCGTTTTCGGGAATTTCCATGAGGGGGGTTTGGCCAGTCGATGGTGGTCGATGGTGGTGGGTACGCTCTTTTTTTTTTTTCCTCCGCACGGAAAACGCATTGATGAATGATACTTTCGTTGTCTCTGCTAATATAAATCTCTCTCGCGCGCCGGTGATTTATTCGGCTGAATAAATTTCGCTAGCGGCGACGGAAACGCGTCGAACGTTTAACAAAAAAGAAAATAAAAAAATCAGTTTTTCGACGTGCGAACGTTTTCTGTTAATTTCTTAACGTTTCGACGAAAATTCGCTTTTCGTACTGTACAAGTCGCGAGATTTGTAAAACGAGCGAATCGGGCGGAGGTATTAATTTTCGTGTTTGATATAATCGAGGGAGCGAAAACAGCGTTAATACGCGCGCTCGTGTTTAAAAACGTATGTTATCCAATATAATAAACAACGCCTGCGAAATGATTTATCGCAGCAAGAGCACCTCGCGAAAATAAACTGAATGATAGAAAAATGATTTCGAGCGCCGGTTTCGGATTTGTTTAAAAAACAGGAGACTCTGAAATATACGATTTCATTTTTGAAAAACAGATTATATTTAAGAATTTTTAGCTCTGGAACTATTGTTGCTATCGAGTCGCGCCTTTTTGAGGTGTATTACCAAAGTATCCACGTATTTAAATAAATTTCGATCTCACTAAAAAATTCTTTATACAAAGCCGAAAATTACAAACAAATTCCTATTTCCCAAATACAGAGAATCTGGAGATTTTTATTCGAAGCAATTATCAAAATTTATAAAACAAAACCAGTGCTTAATAATTAACATTTTGCGACTCCAATGCGCGTAGAATTGTTTATAAAATAATACCGATAGTAGTATACCTCGCCGTTTTATTAACCCCTTGCCATTCTTTAATGATTCCGACTCGTGACGGATTTTACTAGTAATAAACAATTAAATAGGGATATTATTCTGTTCCTTAAAATTACAATAAAATTCTAAAATCCCTCGTCATAAATATTTAAGCATCCGACTATATATTCAGGCATGGAATAAACATTAATGTTCAGTCTCTTTAGAAAAATTCTTAATCGCAATAACTGCGAATAAAACGGTGCGTGAAGGGGTTAATATCGTCGCGGCAGGATAATCAGCGCTCACCGGCACATGTTTATTTCCCGAAGACGAAAGTCAGGAGTCATCGAGGGTGGCTGCGCCGTGGGTTGTTCCGAGCCGGTTGCAGGGACAGGGCGCCGTTCGAAAACCGATAAACCGAAGGAGAGAGAGAGAGAGAGAGCCCTCTTCTGCGATCCTCGGCGACGACGACGGCGTATCGTTCTTAACCCTCGTTCCCTGGCGCCCCCCCCCCCTGCACACTCGAGAGGGTGGAAAACTCGGGCGGACCCCTCGCGCTCTGCCGTCTATTTACCATAAAATAGAGTTTCCAGGTCTGCGAACGGCGCGCCGACATTTATTTCACCGGCGCTGCTTATCGGCTCATTCCGCGACGCGCGCGAGAAATTCGAATCATCGGGGGGGTGGCACCGAGCCGCGACGTATCGTAACGATCCTATGTGCCCCCCCCCCCCACGCTTCTTCTCTCTATTTCGTTTCTTTTTCGTTTCTCTTTTGTGCTTTTCTGTCTTTCGTTTCTCTTTCGATTCTCTCTGTCTTTCGTTTCTCTATTCCTTTCGTTTCTCTATGTCTTTCGTTTCTTTTTTGTTTCTCTTTCGTTTCTCTTTCGTTTCTCTTTCGTTTTTTTCTGTCTTTTAGTTTCTCCCTGTCTTCCCCTCTCTTTCATTTCTCTCTCCTTCGTTTCTCTCTGTCTCTCTCTCCCTTTCATTTCTCTCTCCTTCTCTCCTTCTCTCCTTCGCGTCTCTCTACCTCGCTCCCTCGCGTCGCCCCTCTATTACCCGAGGACCGACGGGTCGAGCGGAATTGGACGGAAAAATCTGACAGCCGATGGACGCCCGTTTCCGCGATACCCGGCCGCGCGCGGTGCTCCACTTCCTTCGCGTCGCGACCTCGTTGCTTCCTCGTTACCACCCGGGTCTGTCTGTGCGCGCGTCTCGCCCCGCGCGAATCGGGACGAAGTCGGCCGGAAGACATCTCCACCGCTCCCGCTTATACCAGCGGACATTTATTAGCATCGGAAAACGACGCTTCTCTCTCTCCCCCGGCGAACCACGGGCTGCAACAATTCCGGCGACGATTTTACGGCCGAACGACTACTGGCAGGTCAACATGACCCACATCGCCGCCGCCGTCTCTCGTTCCACGATTGTCAAACACCGCTTTGGAAATTTAACGCGACGACATTAGCACGTGCCCCGAATCTTTCGACAGTTTTTCGCGAGAATCGCGCGACGATTCGCGGTCGAGTAGAGGAGGAATTTTTCTAGGATTTTCAAGAGCTGGATTTAGTCGAGACGACGTTTGAATACTGTTATCGCCGTGGGTGGTGGATACTGATTGCTTAACCCTTTGAAGTCGGGGTTGTTTTAAGTGGAAATTTGAAATATGTTTTTCAAGTTATAGACGATTTGTTTTATGTAATCTGGTGTATTTTATGGATTATGGAAGTTTGAAAACTCAGTTTTCAAAATATACTTTTGAAAACAATAGTTAACAGGTTTTTGGCAATTATTTCAATAGAAGTAAACTTGGCAATTATTTCAATATAAGTCACAAGAATAAATTTTCTATGCATAAAAATTTATTTTGTTAAATAGAGTGGAAATACCACGACGAACCAGAAAAATTAATTCAGATTTACAGTTAAAATAGCTCCGAGTGCAAAGGGTTAATGTACTTGGAAGTATAATATATATTTATCCCGGTCTCTTCAGCGCGATTCTGAGACCGATTTCGCTCCGTTTCAAAAGTTCGCCGCCTCCGTCTTATCAGTGGAAGAATTTCCTGATGACCGGTCCGAGTCGGTCGTTCCGATATAGGTGTCCGGTTGTCTCCGTTATCGGCCGTAAAACAGGGGGGGAGGGTCACGGTCCGATCCGCGCAGCCCCGTGGACCCGCGCTGGAATAACCTTCCGGCCTGCGCGTCTCGTCCGGCTCCGTTGCCGCGTGAATCATCGTAAAAGGGACAAGCTCCGACAGCGAATAAATCTCACTTTATAAGGGATGTTCGCCGGGCACGTACGAGGAGTTAGCGTCACTTTCATCGATTCGACGGGCCCCGGAGGCAAAGACTCGGCGCTCCCTCCCTATCCACCAGAAGCACGTCGCTACATCACCCGCCCTCCAGAAGCACGTCTCCCTGCATCCCCCCACCCACCGAATCCTTCGCCGTCTTGTCGAAGCCGAGCCCCGGCGCGCCGGAAACTCGCGGTAGACTGCGAGATACACCGCGCGCCGAAAATGATAGGACACCCGAGAATTTTTTCGTGCTTCTCGAAACCAATAATGCGCAGAAAGGTTTCGCATGTACATTCCCAAAGAGAAAGATAGCACGCGCGTCGATCTCCTTTCGTTTGTCGTCTAATTCTTGTTAACCCTTTGCACTCGAACGGCGACTCTGCGTCGCCATTAATATTGTTACAACACGTTGCAAAATTATTTTCATAAATATCATTAAAAGATGGATTGAACAAATTGATGGAAGAGTAACTGTTATATGAGTCACGAGATTTCATTTTACACGCATACAATAAATTTTGTTTTATAAAGTGGAAGTACTAAAAGCCAGAAAAATTATTTTAGATTTCCAGTTGGAATGTCTTCGAGTGCAAAGGGTTAATTGTTCTTCTCGAATGTCCCGCGACCATCCTTTCGTTCCAGGGCGTGCGCGCGAGACGCCGCCGGATCGCCGTCGGAATCCGTGATACAACGCGATATTACTCGGCACGGTGGACTCGGAACCATCGATTTTATCATCCGTACGATATTCGCAACGCTATTGCATATTTACAACGGCCGCCGTTTCTCCCCCCGCGCCGTAATGTAGTCGGCTGAGTTTCCCTCGCGCGAGTGGAATTCGATTCGCGAAATCGCGTTGAAAAATTTCACGCGGCGCGCAGCCGACACATACACACACACACACACACCGGTGTGGATCGTCGCGGAACGGGCGCGCGTGGAATGTTATTTTCCGATGATTATTTTTCCGTAATTAATTTTCAGCCGCCGAGCGAATTTGAACGATGATGAAGCTTGTCTTCGGTGTAAGGGATGAACAGAGGGGGTGGTGGAGTTGTATTTACGTCGTTCCCGTGTTAACGAAGTTATTTCGATCAGGTGAATCAATGTTAAAGTATTTTCGTCGATTGCGTTAAAATCGTTTTGTTCGATTGAATTAAAATCGTGGGATTTTATTCGGTTGAATCGAAATTGGAGGATTTTATTCGATTGAATTTAAATTATGGTATTTTGCTCGATTATATTGGAATTTAAGCGCTTTTGGTCGATTTCAGTCGAATTGCGAAGCGAAGGTATGCGGTAAAGTATTGTTTTAATGAAATAATAAAATTGTTGATGGATTAGGGTAGGAATTAAATTTTCAAATTAAATGTTATGTAATTGTGACAATAATTTAATTGTGTTATAAAAAATATAAGTGGGATAAATTTTGTTATATAGAATATGAGTAGGATAAATTTTGTTATAAAATATATAAGTAGGATAAATTTTGTTATTGATATTGGTACAATAAATTCTGTCAATACAAATGATTAATATTGATTAAAAATTATTAAAGGTCATTAAGAAAAAATTAAAAATAATTAAAAATAATTAAACAGTAAAGGTATGAAACCAGTGCTAAAAATTAACAAAAAACTATATTCTAATTTATCTTAACTACTCTAATTTAATTTGTACAATGTTTTGCACCTTTATAATTATTTCTATTTTATTTCATCCACTTTGACATGTATAAACACTATTTTAATGTACCGCAAATTAATTCTCCTCATATTTATTTGAATAAATAGCGCAGAAACCGAATTGTTCCAGTGTTCGTACGCTATCGCTTAGAAGTCCTTCGTCGCAGCCTTGTGTACACACGTGGCACACGAAATAAGCCCATTTCCACGGTACACTCGGCCCGTCTATGGGGGACAAAAGCCGCGTTTATACGTGCAAACGAGCGCGGACGGGGCGAGGAGACGGTTTTCCACGCATAGTACGCGCGATATGAGGAACGCGGATCCCGGAAGTAAACGCGCGCGGAGGAGACCACCGGTGCGCGCAATGTCCGAAACCCGGGGCTCCGCGAACTATGGAGAAACTCGTCTGGTAAATAAGACCTCGGCCGACTCTTGCTCCGGCTTCAAACGGGCGACCGTCTCCTACCAGGAGAAGAGAGAGAGGGAGAGAGGGACTGAATATGCCCGAAAGATTCCCTTTTCTTCGATAATGAGCACCGTGTTCGTCGAACTAATTACGAGCCTGAAAAGCAGCCTCTGAGTAGCATTTTAAAGTTACACGGCAACCTTCTTGAACACGATATACTGGCGGGAGGTATTAATGCCTCCTTGAAATATTAATTTCGTTTGAAAATTGAAAGGCTGTCAACATTTTGCATTCGAAGATATTTTAACTCTGTAAATCTGTAATAATTCGACTTATTTCCCTTTCATAACCATAAAATCGCAAGAATCGCGAGGCTCCGCCGCTTTGTTCGATTAAATATCGCAGCGTTTCGTTGGCGCGTGGAGAGAGAGAGAGAGGGTTGGAAGGGGGACGGTCGGACCGGCGCAGGGAAATTTCTGCAGTCGGCGGCAGAAGCAAACGTTCGTGTAATGCGATTTAAGTACACCGGGATACGTCGGGTAGTACAGTTGTTATATTAATTGCCGTTCGCGATGAATGACGCGCAATATTTCTCGCGGGGGCGTTTCAGCCGCAGCCTCCCCCCACCCCCCCCCCCTGCAATTTTGAATACAAATGGCACCATTAAACGGTTCGAGCTGCTTATTCAGCCAATTGTCCTAACGAAATGACGTCGCTCAATCACCTGGGGAGAGGGGAGAGAGAGAGGGGAGAGAGAGAGGGGAGGAGGGGAGGCTCGCTGTTATGCGAGAGAGTTACGTTAACCGGGTCGGCGGCGTCGCGCAAGCCCCTGCGGCAACTGCGAAAGGAAATCCGATCCTTTGAGGTGACGCGGCACAAAGGCGGTAGTTTCTTGCGACGAAATTTCGATAGGTCGTCACCCTCCCCCCGGCCCACCCCTCCTTGTTCCGGAATACGCTGTCTCATGGCGCATCCTCGCGACGGCTGGATCCGGCCGAGTAAATACCTCGTGTAACTGCGCCCGTGAATTAATTAATCGCAGAGCGTCGTCGACGGCGGCCAACTTTCGCGACGTATAATAGCTCGAGGGGTGGCAACCTCTCTCTCTCTCTCTCTTCCTCTCTCTCTCTATTTCGCTCTCTCTCTCTCTCCAGGGTCAACCCCTTCCGATACTCGCCGAGAGGTCGCGGAGTAGCGGAAAAATAGTTGAAACTTCATTTTTAATTGAAATTGTTCCTGCCGGCGTCTTCGAGAACCGGGGCGTCTCTTCGCCGGTCTTTATAGAGAAAAGAATATAAAATATAGCAAGTGTAGAAAATATAGAAAGTTTCTCTTTCTTCGAAGAAGCTATGACGATCGAATTATTTTTGATTTTAATAATTGTAAAGAAAATGGCGAGGGGTTGGAAGCGAAAATCAACCCTTAAAATTCCCGTAAAATCGAATCAATTTATCCTCTCTATTTAAATCTTAAAAAACATATAAATACACTATAAATATAAACTTTCTCTTTCTTCCAAGATACTATCGAATAATTTTGTAATTGTTACAATTGTATAGAAAACAGCGAGGGGTTGGTAAACGAAAAACGATGTGAGACTTTCGAGCGTCGACGATCTCGCCAAGAGCGTATGAAACGCTCCAGTACAGAGGAGATTATTTCTCCCGTATCCGTGAAAACTGTGTCAAATCGAGTCGACGAGAGAGGGAGAGAGAGAGCGACAGAGTAGAGCGAGAGGGTTGAAAAAGCGACTCGAACATCTCCAGCTAACCGAACCGCAGAAAATCCGAGTGCTCGCAGATCGAAATCGAATAAAGCCGCGAAAGAGAGAGACAGAAAGAGAGAGAGAGAGAGAGAGAGAGAGAGAGCTGCGCCGCGGCGCGAAGAGAACCCCGAGGTGTTTTCGAGATAGTTCCCGAATGCGACACTCGAGAATCGAAAGCAGTAACTCGCACGCACCGCGCCACTACCTGGCTCGTTCCGAGCGAGCGAGCGAGTAACCTAACTTGCTCGCAAGCGAGCAAGCGAGCAGCCGGGAGTGCCGTGCGTCCGTGGGGGTAGCAGCGAAGCGCGCGCGTTAACGGCGAGCTGACGAGCGTCGGGGACGCGTTTAAGGATTAAAGTCGAGCTTATGAAAGCCACTCGGAAACTCGTTCGCTACGTGTGCGCACGTAGATTCGAGAGCAGATGTTCGTAATTGCTCCCACTCGAGCGCCGGCGCGTCGCGCGAGGAGTCGAGCGCGGAGAGGGGGTGGGGTGGGGGTCGGACGGCGTCGTTATAAGTGGTTCGCGACGCGTAAAGTCCTCCTGAGAAGGCTGCAGGTTGTGTGCCGACGGTTGCGCCGTGTATACGACCGCGGGCTATGTGTGCGCCGCGCGCGCGCCATAGGTACGTATGCGTCCCGCGTGTTTGACTTGGCAGTAGCGCGCGAGCCTGCCCCGGAGGTGTAAACAATTATTGCAGCAACGATGCAAAATGAAAATTGCAAACACCCGCCGCCGGCCACCGGGCAAATGGTCTGCCCGATCTGTCCGTCTTTCTTCCCTCCAACCCCTCACTCTTTCCCTCACTCAATATCTTTCTCTCTCTCTCTCTCTCTCTCTCTATCTTTCTCTCTCGGTGCTCATTGATTATGAATGGAGTCACAGAATCGCTAATAAAACCTCCTCGTACAGCTCTGAAAGCTGATAGGGCAGCGCTGTGTACTTGTTGACCTGTATACAGTGGTTGATTATCAATGAATTAAAAAGAAAGTAGAAAATAATGGCTTGTTCGTTTAATGAAGTGTACGAAGTGTATATTTTTCGATAGTAGAGATATTTTTGTTTGGAATAGATTATATGTTATTCTGGTTGATGTTATTCAAATATGGAAATAAGTACGATTTTATGGAATTAATGTGACTTGATCTAGTAATCACAATTATGGTGTCCAATCATTTTTTTAAATTGTATTATACTGTATTTTATAGAGTTACAATTGCCTTAAAACTGAATGCAACGACCTGGCACACGATGATTTCCGAATAAATATTAGCCCAGAAATTCACAATAATTAAGAAAATCCCAAAGAAGTCTCCACTCTTTATTTAACTAACAAAGCATTTTGTTTCAGCTAAGAAACCATCCAATCTGACACCTGTAACAAAAAGGAACACTTCTGGCATATTCCTTCAGAAATTGGATGGATTGAATCAAGCGGCTGATGGACCCGCATCCATAAACGACAGCGATACGTGAAAATATCGTCTTACCCGATTCTCTCCTATAATTCGCAACTCGCAGCAAAAAGAAGCCGCCGTAAACTTCGTTATAAAATTCGCTCCTAAAAGACAAGGAATAACAAAGAAGGAGGCGTGCGGGGCGGGCTTCGCTCGATAAACCGCCCATTATCCCGACGGCAGTGCTCTCTCCGAGGCGACCGTTGTTCCATAAAAGAGCCATTAATAGGCCGCGGGAATAAAATATGCACGAATAAATCGCGGCGCAGCGGGATCTGATTTTCGTTGACTCGCGGCGGGAGGATAAAGGGTTGAACAATGCCGGACAGAGGATCGAGACACCGGGTCGGAAAGAACAATATAGCCGAAATCCGTGCTCGTTGCTAGACTAGGATAAGGGAGGTCGGAGGGGTGGAGGAAAAAACGTGGAAGGGTTGAGGGAGGGGGGAGGGGTGGTGGTGGCAACAAGAGGAGAAGCGCGTCGTTAATTTCTACGTCGGCGGAACAAGGCGGCGAGATTTACGGATATTTTTTCCAGCGAGCTTTTAGCGCTCGCCGTTGCACCCCCCGCAACGACGTCGACGTCGTCGACGACGACTCGCCATCGTCGTGCCCCCGACGCAGCGTGCACACCGTCGTCGTCGTCGTCGTCCGCCTCGCAGCGGTACTCGCGAATTACAAATGTTTATTGCGCCGAGTGGGTTATAACGGGCAGCCGGCAGCCGACTAACTAGGGAATTATGCGGCGCGGCTCTTTTCGAAATCACCCTGACGTGTCCCCGGCCACGCCCCCTTCTCTGCTACGGTAATATAACCGGAGAGCTGTTTCACCCCCCGATGGCACGCGGAGGACCACTGTCTGAAAGCACCGGAAGATTTTATCGCTTTCTGGATTAACACCGGAAACGCGGCCCCGAGGACACCACCGTACCACCCCCCCCCCCCCCCCCCCCCCCTCTCTCTCTCTTCGCAGTCTAACTTCTAGATCAAATTATATGTCTATATTTTCATAAACAATTTTAGTCTTTTCGCTAGATGGTAAACTATTATTATAATTATGCTCTGACTTGTTTTTAAATTATATTATACTCTGAGTTATTTTTAAATTATATTATACTTTGACTTATTTTTTTAACTATACTCTGAATTATTTTCTAATTATACTCTGACTTATTATTTTTTAATTATACTTTGAGTTGTTTTTAAATTATAGTCAGACCTATTTTTAAATTATACTCTGACTTATTTTTAAACTATACTCCAGACATCTCAACCATAACCGGACGTCTTAAGCCAGTCATTTAACGACAAACATTTGACGCTTTAACAACATGAATTTTCCAACCTAAAATATTCAGACCTAAAACAGCCATAAACTGGACGTCCCCAAGACGTCCCACGCTTACCGTACGGTACCATTCAACTCTGCGACGCGTACCCGCGAGTCCCTGGGACGTGA